>NW_019396491.1:79131-209228 GCF_000591075.1 Eurytemora carolleeae
AGATTAACTAGGTCGGTTGTGAACATTGGCTGTTCTTATGTCATTGAGTACTTGTGGTGTACATGAGTTCTGTAGAGAGAAATTTAAGTTAGTTTAGTCCTTCTCATGTCCTTCTTCAGTTCTCGTCAATATGATATATTGCTCAGTGAAATATTGTTGTTCAAATAGTTCCATTCCCGGAGTTTTTTTACACTCTATTATGAAATTCATTAAAACACCAAACCACCCCGCTTATAATTGAAGTACACTTTGACCCCTAGAAGTATGAGTTCGCGGACTGTACAATTCTTGGTGATTTTGCGTACATAAGCTATCTATGTTTATTTATTTATCTATGGTTTAAACTGCTTTCAATTGCTGTTTATTATTTAACAGGGTTTAATTAAAACATGAAAACATTGTACTTAGAAATTTAAATTAAAAACTGAGATGAAACGTAATTTACAAATAGTTTTCATTCATAATCAACTACTTTAAATATTCTGAAATTGAAAATATTAGAATATTTTAAATTAGGGAAAAAAATTATGAGAAATCTTTAAAATTTCCGCCGATTATTAAAATTTGTTTTTGACTTATTTTCAAGAAGTTCTGCGAACTTTCCTACAACAAAATCGTAATGTAAATTTAATTATTACATTTTTGATTGGGAATTTATTAGTGAAATAGTATGCAATCTAACAATTTTATATACAATACATGATGCAGTAAGATGCAGCAGTGAATGTTAATATCTTACAAATTCTTGAGTTCTAAACTTAATGAATTTAAAAAATTGTGTCAAACTCAGCAAAAATTAACGAAGTCTGTAAAAATTATTTTTTTTGGTTGAAAAGGTGAAGAAATCGATAGAATAAGGCCTCAAAACCGGGAGTATTAATTAACCCTAAACAGGCTGGGGGGGGCGTTCGGCGCCCCCCCCCCTCCATGTAGTTTTTTGTCCTAGTACTCTCATTTTTGACATTATCACCGTGAAATTTTGTGACTTTTAATGAATAGTAATTTAAAGAATTTTTTGCTAAAAAAACATATTTTTTTTATTTATAGGGTATGATACAGGGGGAAAAAAAAGTCCGGTCTGTGAAAAAAAAATCTAGAATAGCCCATAACTTTTTTTTAACTAAAGCTACAGATCTAAAAACTATATTTTTAAAAAGCCTTAAAAGCCTTTGATATTTGTTAAAAACAAAAAATGTTTTTTTCATTTGTATAGGCATTTTTTTCACCCTCCCTAGCACCTAAACTATTAAAGTTATCGGTCTAATTTTTTTCTTTGAGCTGGCCATGAAAAATTGGGCTATGGACGTGTATTTCAACCCTATACCTATTCTCTAAGGCCTTTTTCTAGGGGGGGTGCCAAACCCCCCCCCCCACTCGGCTTTACACAGATTAAGACCCCCAGCCATCATAGGGTTAAAAAAAGAATTTTTTTTGGATTAATTCCCAAAGTTAAATCGACAGGATTAAAAGTACACCGTTATATTAATAAAAAATATTTAAGAAAATAAACCAACCAAAGTCCCTAAAAAATCTTACTTCTCATTAATGGAGAATTAAAGAAAATAAACGTAAAGATGACAAAAAAGAAATTAGAAGTTTAGTTTGAAAAACAACTTTCGAAAGAGAAGAAAAATAATTTAAAAGGACGTAACAGGAATTAAATACTTGAATTAGTTTTCCTGTGAAGTTTCTAAGTTTGGTTCAAGTTTATTTCAGATCTTAATCGTAGGGGATTGGTAGACAGACAGACAGATAAGTTTTCAGGGAGATCTTGTATTTGTTGCATAAAACTTGATAGGCCGCTTTTACTATGGGTAGTCTAGACTGGTCGGTACAAGTGTGTACATATACAGTACAACAACATCAGACTGGTAAATCCTATTTTACTATGGGTAGTCTAGACTGGTCGGTACAAGTGAGTACATATACAGTACAACAACATCAGACTGGTAAATCCTGTTACTGGTTCGTATCATGCAACGATTGAAGCTGTGTGACATTGACACGGAGATATATTCAGACATTTTGAAGATCTATGCATACACTACAGCATATTAATCTTAATAGAAGGGGATGATTCATTTGGTGTAATGTCCCGTGTCTACAGTCGACGTATTATGTGTACTACATAGATATCAAATGTACTATATGTCCCTAGCAAATAGATTATCAAGTACAATAGGTGGCAACAGAGAAATAGATTATCAAGTACAATAGGTGGCAACAGAGAAATAGATTATCAAGTACAATAGGTGGCAACAGAGAAATCAACCTATTATACACATGTTGACATGTTTCCCAAGATGAAATAAAAAAGTGTAAAAACAGAAACTAAAGAACACATTAAATTGCACTTATTTTACTGTAAGAAAAGCACTTTATTCTAACATTATCAATATTATTAATGATTTTGTCGGACACAAAAACTGAATTGACACTTGTGACGACAGAATACGACAATTTCAACTGTAACTCTCCGGTATAGTGAAGACGACATAAGCTATCTATTCTAATTTATCTAGGGTGTACTATAATATACTTGCTCTAGCTGTCCAAAAGTCTGTTTTTTACTTCAATAGAATTGTCGAGTTGTCGAGTCGGTGACAGAGTGTCTCTTAAACAATCGCAAATTGATGCCATAGCTATTAAAATAAAAACCAAATGGCAAAAATATTGCGACATTAAAGCCGCGCCATAGTTTCAGTAAAAGTACATATTTCCATTTACTGCAGATAGCGACGATTGAAGGATTCATAACTCTAATTGGATAATGAGATAGATAGAAAGATAGATGTTACCGCCCCATACAATTTCTATTGGTTCAGAATAGACAACAAACACATGGCTGAACCCTGATTGGATCAGCGCTAATGGGCTCGGCATGACTAGAGTGGCCGACCCATGTCTTAAAAAGTTTTCCACACCTTTCTGTTTCTCTGTGAGATTTTATGCTGTCATTTTTAATTACAAACATACTTAATTTTGCACAAACTAAAATTGTCTGTTCCCTATATTTTTACAACCTTATTCTGTAATTCTTTGATATTTCAAACTATTTGATCTGACAAAATTCTTAGTTTGAAATATCTAAGGTCTACGACATCGGGTTGCAAATATATTGGGATTAGAAAATTAAGCGTTTGTATTTTTGTATGTATTTTTGTTCCTATTTTTAAAGTTAGTATGGTTTTAAGCATAAAATTATTTTTATTTACATAACCAAGCCCTGTTTTAATATCTATTTAACCACCTAGCCAAAATGAGTACACAGTATGGTTCAAAAGATGCAAGCTCTCGCTTCCTACTTAAAAACTAGAGGAATTGAGTCTTTGTAACAAACTCTGATTTTTTCCACCTGATGGTGTAAACCTTTGATATTTCAAACTTTTTTCATCTAACAGAATTCATAGTTTGAAATATCTAAGGTCTACTACATTGTGTTGTGAAGATATAGAGATTAGAAAATCATAGTTTGTTACAAAGACTCAATTATCTTGATTATTTTCAGCAGTCTGGATCTATGTGTGGACTGTGGAAGCTAAAGTTTGGAATAAAATTAACCTAATAAACGTCCGGAACAGTTAGGCACAACAGACTATGTTCGATAACGATATGTTTGTATTATATATCTGTAGTTTCCTTGGATATATAACTTTGTAAATTATTCTTAAAATTCTGTTCTGAATTTTAAACAAAACTAATAATAATAATATGAGGTCTCCTATTAATTTTTATCATTTGTATCATGACACGACAGCATTTACATTTTTTATTAAAATAGGCATTTGGGAAATTTCCTAGATACCCAGGCATTTGGGTAAGTTCCCAGATACCCAGGCATTTGGGAAATTCCTATTTTTGACATTTTTGATAATTGCTGTCAAGCCGGTACATGTTGTACCGGCTTTGATGCAACTTTAAGAGTGGTGTAATCTATTTATTAGAAATCCAAAACATTTTTGTTCTTCTCAATAGGTTCTGGATAAAATGATAAAGTAAACAAGTTTAGAAATATTTTAAATTTACTTTAAATTAACGCGAAGAATGTATTTCTAACATTAAACATCTTTGAACACATATTTTGTACTTTTTTAATGAGAAAAATATTTTAGTTCAAAATTAAATTCTCAATATTAATAAAATTTAATATTTTAGTTCAATTGTATTTTATTGTGTATATATATATACCATTTATCAAATAAAATCCAAAAAGCTCAACATTAAAACATAATTCATATTTAGAACAGCTGCCTTTTTTTCTTTTTCTTTATATTTTTCGCCAACCAATCCAACCCTTCCCAGACCCCTTCTCCTCTCAAGGCACAGGTTGACTGAAAATTATAAAATATAAATTTTTCAGTGATTTTGTAAATGTTTGTTTTAATCCACTGATATTAGGTGAAAAAGTTAATTTTATACTAGTGTTTGTTTTTTAGTTTTAAAAGAGGAAAATGAGAGACTTCAGAGACGACTGCACGGAATTTATATTTTCTGTTTCCTTATATTCATGATTCCCCATAAACTGTTAACTAATTTCATTCTTAGGAATATCAATAAATAAGCCATTAAACAATTGTGTCCGACAAAAGTCTTATTTCAAACTTGAAATCATTATTTTTATAAAGTTTCAGGTCGTCTTTATAATCTTCTCCTTTGAAGGAACCCGTCAGATTGGTCTACCTGTATAGTTAGATCTCTGTCATTAAACTGGTTTAGACCCAGCTGTGATGCAACCTCTTCATTAGAACAGGTTCCTAGCCGGTCATCCTTGTTGTTCAGCACCAACAGTGTACAGTTGTACAGTAGTTCATGCCTAGACAGTATTTAGTGCAGAGTGAATACAACTATATAAAATTGTACAGTACTTCGTGCCCAATGCCCACAGTATGTATTTAAAACAGTGTGTACAACACAGATCAAAATAATAAAGATTCATCATTGACGCGGACCGCCCTGCCCATGCATAACAAAACGTATTTACTAATCATACATTCATAATTCGAGTTAAACAATCAATCGAGATGGAGATTGAGATGGAGATTGGGGTTACTGTGCACATTTTCGTCTTGTTCTTATCCGAGCTAAGTTACCTAAATATGGACTCTAATATCAGTTTGCTCTTCTCCATTCTGTTCTTATCAGAGCTAAGTTACCTAAGTATTGACTCTAAGAGTAGTTTACTCTCCTCCATCCTGTTCTTATCCGAGCTAAGATACCTAAGTATTGACTCTAAGAGTAGTTTGCTCTCCTCCATCCTGTTCTTATCCGAGCTAAGTTACCTAAGTATTGACTCTAATATCAGTTTGCTCTTCTCCATACTGTTCTTATCCGAGCTAAGTTACCTAAGTATTTACTCTAAGAGTAGTTTACTCTCCTCCATTCTGTTCTTATCCGAGCTAAGTTACCTAAGTATTTACTCTAAGAGTAGTTTACTCTCCTCCATCCTGTTCTTATCAGAGCTAAGATACCTAAGTATTGACTCTAAGAGTAGTTTGCTCTCCTCCATTCTGTTCTTATCCGAGCTAAGTTACCTAAGTATTGACTCTAAGAGTACTTTACTCTCTTCCATCCTGTTCTTATCCGAGCTAAGTTACCTAAGTATTGACTCTAAGAGTAGTTTGCTCTCCTCCATCCTGTTCTTATCCGAGCTGTCCACCACATAAACAACAGCTTCAACTTCCTCATAGTAATTATACCACAAATCTCTAAATAAACAAAATACATTTTTTAAAGGGGCGTATACAGAGTTTTGTAAAAAGGTTTGATCTTTTTTAGCTTTCAAGGTAAGAGGGGTACAGGACCTGGTTGGGCGCATCCCCCCCTCCGCCCCCCTGGAAACAATAGCTTCAGTTTGCCTAGTAATAACAGTATTAATATAATATTACTTCTGAGACCGTAGCGCAGAGAGATACACTGTACATGTTATTTCAAGTGACCCTTCATCTGGCATGTCATATTTACAACAACTAATGAGGATAAAAATAGGTTTTTTTAAATTTTAGTTTTCTCTTCCAAGTGGCTTGAAATGACGTCAACAGATCCTTCAATGCTCTAAAATCTTTTCATTACTTTCAGACTTTTGGTTAATAAATATTGAAAAATGGGAGGAATGATATAACAATTTGTTTTTTTATGTAACCTTGGCCCAATTTTTAGGTAATTGAGCTAGGTTGTTGAACTACATACTGCCGGTTCAAATTTTAACCACCAAGTTAAGTTAAAGAATCAGGATCGAGGCGAGTCGGTGATTCAAATTTGAACCGGAAGCAGTTCAGCGACCCTGAAATTTATCAAATTCAGGCCCTTGTGAAGATTAAAAAAAAGACTATATCTATTCAAAACTGTCAAACCTGTTTGAATCTTGACCTCCTATATCGTACACTGTAAAGTTTACGCTCTTATGAGTGACAGTCTAGAAGCAAATATAAAATTAAAACTGTCAAAGTGAATAAATTATTTTAAGCAAAAGGCAACACCAATAAAATGTATTTAAAAAGTAAAAATATAATACTTTTTATTTGCTAATTTGGAAATATATATATTTACTAAAAAAAAGAAGAAAAAAAATCAAACGCGGCTCAAACTTAATAGACACCAATTCTTTTGAAGACGAATAAAGGAATTAAATTGCTTCAAGTTGTATCAAGAAATATCTAAACATAAATCCAAGACTTTTTAGGATAAAATCTAATTTTCAAAAATGTGCTTGTGAGTCGGATCGCTTCACGTATGAGGGTGCTAGAATGTCGGGAAACCCGTCGGTCGCAGGGTGCAATTTAAACTCCCCTATTTATTTTTACAAATGATGTCATGAACCTTTGATATTTTATTAATTCTGCCGCAGGGTTACCCATGCAAAGGATAAGACTTAGCTGGCGACTAGAAATTGTTTATAAATACCAATGTGAAGATTTAATTCGAACTGCTTTCACTGGATAAAGTTTTAAAATACTCGTGAAATGATCTGGGACGAAATTTAATGAATTCAAATTGCCTACACTGATTCAATCGATCCTTAATCTTTATCTTTTAATCGGTGGTTCAAATTTAAACGGCAGCAGGTGTTCAGAGACGTAGCTCAAATTTACTGCAGGGTACTATAAATGAAAGAAAAACGACTGAATAAATTCCACACAAATGGTCTCTGAAATCTCATCCTTTTTGGGTAACACTGTGGATCAAAAGAAAAAGTTTAAAATATCAAATGTTGGCACCATCAGAATGCAAAGATTTATGGAACCAGAAAATTGGAGTTTTATGCGAGTCATCAGGTATACCACTATTAACTAGATCCAGAACGAGAGCGAGATTATTGGGACGACTTTTTGACATCGTGCAGTGATAACCAGAAAACAATGGAAAAAAGACGACATTATTGCAATACTAAAGTGTATTTGATGTTAGCACAAAGCAAAAAGTTGAGCTTGACACTTATTAGATTACTAATTTAGTAAAATTTTACACTGCACAATTGCTGTGTCTCGAGCTCTTTGGACTTTGTTAAGTTATTACTTGATTCTTAAAGTCGTCTTCCTATTCTAGAGTTTTCTACTTATCACTGCAGTAGTTAATCTATTTCTTATTTAACGCATGAAAAAAGTTAAATTTTCCGGTTGCATATTAGAAATTCAAATCATATTTTTTCTTTACAATAACTCTATAAGAAAAGAATTATGATTGCAAACGTCAAAGTTTTAAATCCTCCATGAAATTTACTTGAGTTTCACGTCAGACCATCCTTACATTTATGTTGACGTTGAATCCATCTGTAGGAATAGTATTGATAACTTGCCCCTGCTTTATTTTGTATAAAATTGTCGTCTTCCCTGCGTTGTCTAGACCCAGCAGTATTATCTTTGCTGGTAGAGGTCCCAGGATCCAATCCAGAACATTTGATACTAATCCCATCTTAAATTCAAAATTTTGATTAAAGTTTTGAAGAAACTTGATTATTTACAACTTTACAGGGAAACAAAGGGATGTTGTGTAGGCAAAATTGGTCGAGGGAACCCTTGGTTAAGTAACATTTTTAATTGCCCAAAAAAGTAGTTGTACACAATTTTATCGTCTTTTGAGATGAAAATGCGCGGATTTTTTCCCGAAAACTTCGCAGAGAAGGTTGTTATTTTACATAACTGTCCTAAGGGACGTAAAGTAACCTGACCATCCTTTGTTGGGGGAATAATTGGTCGGTAAGTTTAGTCAAAAGGCGGTAAAATATATATCAATTAAATAAATTAAGTAGATTATATAAGCAAACCCTTTTAGAACAGGATTAAATAAAAATAAATTAAATTTTCCTACTTAAAAACAACATATTTGTTTAAAAGGAATTGTAAAAATGCTAAAAAAAGGTTTTAGTAAAAAAGAAAAAATTTCCCCTCAAAAAGTCGCACTGGATCTTTCTTCCCACGAAGTTTGTTGCAGAAAACGCGTTGGGTCAACCACATACTGGGTACACTAGACGGATTGGGTCAACCACATACTGGGTACACTAGACGGGTAGGGTCAACCACATACTGGGTGCACTAGACGGGTTGGGTCAACCACATACTGGGTACACTAGACGGGTTGGGTCAACCACATACTGGGTGCACTAGACGGGTTGTGTCAACCACATACTGGGTGCACTAGACGGGTTGGGTCAACCACATACTGGGTACATTAGATGGGTTGGTGCAACCACATACTGGGTACACCAGACAAGCTGGGTCAACCGCATACTGGGTACATTAGACGGGTTGGGTCAACCACATACTGGGTACACTAGACGGGTTGGTATTTAAGTAAAGACTAGACTAGTATTCTTGTACTGGTAAGGACCATTCAACACTAGTACCTGGGTGAAATGTAAATATTGATATGTAAAGTCGATTGCCTATTGTTTAATAGGAGACATGTGAGGTAAGAATGAACTTTTCTATCCTATAATTCCTGAACTCGATTTTCAAAACGGAAAAACAAGTTACTTGTAATTTGTCGATTACTCCTAAGCGAAAATTTTGCATGGTTTCGAAAAAGATTCTTCTTTTAAAATATTTAAAATTAATATGCTTATTCCATTGCTATATAAGGTTAAAGTAGAGATTAGTACTTTCTGAATGAATCAACTTTTCGATTAAAAAAAAAAATCAGTTATAATATCTTTTTTTTGCTTTATTACCTGGATTGGTGACTGTTGATATTTCTCTTTGATTGTCTGAAGAAAACTAATGAGTTTGTTTGGAGGTTTAATACGCTACTGTCCCAGCTACTACAGGGTGTCCCAAAAAAACACGGGAATTCGGTGACGAATTCGATATCGTCTTTGTTATAAATTAGCATTGTAATACCTAATTTTAAAAACCCATAATATTTTTATGTCTGCTAGAGTTTATAAATTTATGAAAAGGGTAAAAGACTGTAAAGGTGTCTATAATCTCTCCCCAAGATAAACAGTGAAGACGGACAAGTTTACTCTGTTTGTATACTACAATTTTCTTGGTTTTTTTAAGTACACCCTTATGCAGTCAAAACAAACAAACAAAATGTGAACATAGCAGACGAAACTCTTACAGATTACAGCTTTCTCAGTAGGTATCACTAAATCAAAGAATTATTATCGAATTCGTCACTGAATTTCCATGTTTATTGGGACACCCTGTATATTTAAAATCATGCAATCAGTCATGGAAATTTTTTAATTGCTTTTGTTGTGATAAAAAGAAAAAACGAAATAAAGAATTTTATTTTTTGTGAATAGACGTATTGAATAAAAGTATGTTGTCTGGAGGAAATATACCATGGAGACTAGAAAGACACTGCAGTGCCTTTAATAAATAATCAAGAATGACGATACAGAGAACCAAAGAAATAATAATGCGCAGGTGTTCAACTTTCCTAATTAATCATACTTATTCTCTCCACCCCTTCCCCNTAGAGTGCATTTGATATTAAAACATCTCGGTTCATGAAAACCATAAATTAAGGATAATAATAGTTTTATTCAATTTTCATTTCCAGGAGTTGGGTTAGAACTTATCTGTAGACAACACATTTGATTAATGTAAATAAAATTTAAATTATTTTTTTTTTTAAATTTAATTCTGACAATTTTTCTTATTGTTTCTGGAGTAAAGATGAGCAAGTCAATTTATGGAAGAACCGCTATTGAAATTAATCAATTTATACGGAGAAGAAGATAAATATCTTATACATTCTTGATCAGACAAAGCTTTTAAAGGTACCGTTGTGAATAGGACATTCCACTTTTTTTAAATAGATACGATTACAATCGGCCTTTAACAATTAAAAATCAGAATTATTTATCTTTAGTTTCATTCATTTCATGACGAATATCGTTACTGATATTGTATTTGTAGCTGTTATATCTCGTTTAACGTGCCTTGAAGTCATATTACGGAAATAAACCAGGTTTATGACGTGATATTTTTAATGAAAGAAATGAAAAAGACGACAATCATTCCGCACTTTATTGGTCATTTTCCTGGCCCCATCTTTTCCTCCTCCTTTTCCTGGTCCCATCTTTTCCTCCTTCTTTTCCTGGTCCCATATTTTCCTCTTCGTTTTCCTGGTCCCATCTTTTCCTCTCCTTTTCCTGGTCCCATCTTTTCCTGGTCCATCTTTTCCTCCTTCTTTTCCTGGTCCCATCTTTTCCTCTTCCTTTTCCTGGTCATATCTTTTCCTTCTCCTTTTCCTGGTCCCATCTTTCCCTCCTCCTTTTCCTGGTCCCATCTTTCCCTCTTCCTTTTCCTGGTCCCGTCTTTTCCTCTCCTTTTCTTGGTCCCATCTTTTCCTCCTTCTTTTCCTGGTCCCATCTTTTCCTCCTTCTTTTCCTGGTCCCATCTTTTCCTCTTCCTTTCCCTGGTCCCATCTTTTCCTCCTCCTTTTCCTGGTCCTATCTTTCCCTCCTTCTTTTCCTGGTCCCATCTTTCCCTCTTCCTTTTCCTGGTCCAATCTTTTCCTCTCCTTTTCCTGGTCCCATCTTTTCCTCCTTCTTTTCCTGGTCCCATCTTTCCCTCCTCCTTTTCCTGGTCCCATCTTTTCCTCCTCCTTTTCCTGGTCCCATCTTTTCCTCTTCCTTTTTCTGGTCCCATCATTTCCTCTCCTTTTCCTGGTCCCATCATTTCCTCTTCCTTTTTCTGGTCCCATCTTTTCCTCTCCTTTTCCTGGTCCCATCTTTTCCTCCTCCTTTTCCTGGTCCCATCTTTTCCTCTTCCTTTTCTTGGTCCCATCTTTTCCTCCTCCTTTTCCTGGTCCCATCTTTTCTTTTTCCTGGTACCATCTTTCCCTCTTCCTTTTCCTGGTCCCATCCTTCCCTCTTCCTTTTCCTGGTCCCATCTTTTCCTCCTCTTTTCCTGGTCCCATCTTTTCCTCCTTCTTTTCCTGGCCCATCTTTTCCTCCTTCTTTTCCTGGTCCCATCTTTCACTCTTCCTTTTCCTGGTCCCATCTTTTTCCCCGATCTTTTTTTTGGATTTGGCTGAATTTATATAATCCCTTTTCTCTACAATATGTTTGTTTATTGTCATGTAAATTAGAAGAAATAGTTCTGCCATAGCAAATATATTAAACAAACAGAATAAATAAACATAATTTATTGGGACCTGGGTCATACTTTGTGTATAGCTTTTTGAAAGGTTATGGTAGCTGTTCTGTTGATTCCTGATTTATGTACGAGTAGATCTATTTGTGAGCTAAGATCATAAGAAACCTTTATTGTGCCCAAGGAAGGTTCGTGGACGAGAACGAGGTAGTTGACGTCTCCGTAACTCTGGAGGGTCAGCATTGGACAATGGGGGTTTCTCTTCTGTAGATAATCTTTCCTACCCACAAACCAAAATTTTCTAATTTTGCAATCTAAAAAAATCAAATTGCAGATTTCGATAGGTTTAAAACATGTTTGGATATATTTTGGGTTAACATTATAATTTCAAAGAGTATTTCATGTTTCCTTTATGATCTTAAATTCAAATTTTCATGTACAAGATTTTAGATACAGTCAACAAAAGAAAAACAAATTCCAGAATTATCAAGGGAGAAATCGCAAAAAAATGTTCAACTCTCAAATTTTGTCATTTAATATCATCAAGCAATGAATTTTTATTTGAGACTTCTTTCTATATATTACTTTTTTTTTCAATAATAATGTATTGAAAAACATTTTTAATGTCTAATATTTTGTCGAAATGGTTAATAGTATACAGGGGGACTATTGCAGGGGGGAGAATGGATGTACGACATGACAACTCATGAGATTCAGTAATGTTTACCAGTTAAAGATAAGATAAGAATATTAAACATGTATTTGTGTTTACTTTGATAGATAATATATTTAACAGTTCATGTTGCAATTCCAAACCTTAAGTGATTAGAAAACTGACTGATATATATTATCAACGCTAGATGTCACAGCATAATATAGTAATTCATAATAAAGAATTAAGTTAACGATCATTTTCCGAAATAAAAAATATAAAATTTTTTTTTTGGACGGATGCTTTTTTGATTCAGTAGATATTTTACAACTGTTTATTTGCTCAAATAAACTATTGAAAGAAACACTGGACGATAATTTATTTAAAATCACATTTCGTGCTAAGGTAGTTTTAAATTCAAACTTCAGACAGTTTTCTATATGCTGTTTTTTATTTGCTTGCAACTGGTGCATCTAATCTATATATATCTATATGCTAGACTTTTAGAGCGCTTCGTGCCCATTTTCTATTTCAACTTTTAAATTGTGGCTTTATCAGTTTTTTTTAATATTTCTTCTTTTTTTACATATATCTCCTTTTTTACATATTTCTTCTTTTTTACATATTTCTTCTTTTTTTACGTATATCTTCTTTTTTACATATTTCTTCTTCTTTACATATTTCTTCTTTTTTACGTATATCTTCTTTTTTACATATATCTTCTTTTTTACATAATTCTTCGTTTTTACATATATCTTCTTTTCTACATTTCTCCTTTTTTGCATATTTCTTCTTTTTTTACGTATATCTTCTTTTTTTACGTATATCTTCTTTTTTTACGTATATCTTCTTTTTTACATATTTCTTCTTTTTTACATATATCTTCTTTTTTACATATATCTTCTTTTCTACATTTCTTCTTTTTTACATATTTCTTCTTTTTTACGTATATCTTCTTTTTTACATATTTCTTGTTTTTTACATATTTATTCTTTTTTTACAAATATCTTCTTATTTACATATTTCTTCTTTTTTTTACGTTTATCTTCTTTTTTACATATTTCTTCTATCTTACATATTTCTTCTTTTTTTCATATATCTTCTTTTTTTACATATTTCTTCTTTTTTTACATATATCTCCATTTTACATATATCTTCCTTTTTACATATTTCTTCTTTTTTACATACATTTCCTTTTAAATATTTCTTCTTTTCTACATTTCTTCTTTTTTACATATTTCTTCTTTTAGTTTCTTAAAGTTTGGCAAAGCGGAATGCAAATGTTTAAAATAAAAAATTTTAAAATTTGTGAACTTGTAAGATTTTTCTTGAACCTTAAAAGTAAAAAACGAAGCTTGTAATTATAAGTAACTGTAATTTTAGACTAGATAACCAGAGCTGGTAACTTGTCTCCAAATCCAGTGTGGACACTTTTAATTTGGGGATCAATGTTTGATCTCTTCATCACTATGGTTTCAGTAGAGTAGAAGTAAATATTTCCATTTACTGATAGCGCCGATTGAATGATCCATATCTCTAATTGGATGATGAGATAGATAGAAAGATAGATGTTACCGCCATACTATTTCTATTGGTTTAGAATAGACAACAAACACATGACTGAACCCTGATTGGACAGGCGCATACTAGAGTGTCATTTAAGTTATTACCACGGGATATTGAAGGAGAATTAAATTAATCTGTAGAACTGCACAATAAATCAATGCTTGATCTCGAATCCCCCCCTCCCCCCCCCCCCCCCCCCCCCCCCTCCTTCTTCAATACGTCCGAGACAGTTAATGACATTTTTGACATTTATTGGTTCCTTCATGAATAAACAATATGTCTATATTGTTTTCTCTACAGATTACAGATGTTGCATACTAATGAGAGAAATCGACAGAGTCGGATCGGAAGGGGAGGAATGGGGGGTGGGGTTCCCTCTCCTTATTTTCCGGAAAAGGGGGTTACCTAATCCTCATCCTCCGGAAATGTGGCCTTACCTACCCTCCTCCTCTGAATAAGGGATTTGGAAAAAAACTTGAAAACCAAAATAATTTAAAAAATCATTTCTGGATTTTCATTTGAATTTTACGTGATTTTAGATTTATTGAATTGTCTAATTTCACAATAGAAATAATTTGACTTTTATTCCTTTATTTTAAATCTAATTTGAATTCACAAGAAGTTCTGAAATTTCGAAAATAAACTTTTGGACAGGATTTTAATTTTGTCAGAGAAAAATAGGGGTTAGAAAAAACTTCGAAGAATTCTTGGTTTTATTCATTCATAGAATAACAAATTGGACACTAAATGTCGTCTTTTAAAAGCAGAGAGAGAGCATGCGCGTAACTCCTTTGGACATCTGCCTCAGATTTATTGTGAAATGAAAACCCCTATCTATTGTCCTATCAGTTATTCTAATTAATCTATGGATTTATTAGTCTTGATCAAGTTTCAAGTTCATTTTCTACTCGTTGATCTTGATTTGATTAACCACTAAAAATAATTCTACAGATTAACTCAAATATTTTTTAAATTATGAATTATATTTTCCCGTTAAGATGTTCAAAATAAATAATTTAGAAGAATCCAATTGAAGTTTTCACAATGTTGTTGAAGAGGCTCATCTTGGACAATATTTTCAAGATATTTGAAAATATTATTGCAAAGGTCTAACAGAAATAGATTGATAAAATAAATATCCAATTTGTAAAAGGGAGTGTTCACCTATTCAACAATTATACTTTTATTTTTATCAAATAAAAGTGCCCATACGCGTTGAAAAAGTTAATCCTCTGAAAAGAATGTTATTTTAATTTAACTACTTAAACAGTTCTTTCTTCAAATGCGCATGGTGTTTTCAAAAAAAATCCAGGAAATCTACGGAAAATGTTTGTGGACAATCAAATATTACAAAACCCAGTAACTGAATAAAATTACTTATTTTTGATGATAAGAGTTAATTTTATTTTCTCAACCTATTCCTAAATAACAAATTTGTGAAGGGTAGAATTAAATGAATCTTAAATACAGCACTCTCGGTTCAAATATGTCACTTTAACAAAGGTATTTAATTTTGTATTTTCGTTGAGTTTACAGTAACAACGGAGTTCATATCTAAACCTTTGAAGATTAGAAAGATATCAAAAAGAAATTTTATAAAGAAATTGTTTGAACTTTAAACATATACTAAAATTTAAAAAGAGTATTTTTTAAATAATATATATTATATCATGTATGTCCATTTTTCATCGGCATATTTATTATACTAGAAATTCAAGGCGCTTCGCGCTCTTCTTTCTAGGCTTTTAGGGCGCTTCGCGTCCATCTTCTAGTTAAATTGTGAATATGTTCTTTTTGTTTACATCTTAAAACAAAGAAGAAGAAAATTTGCGGATTTTCAAAAAAAATTCGTGGATTTTCAAGAATTTAAATTTTTTTACTAAATTAAAAACCTTTAAAACACATTTTTTAAAAAAATTTTATCATTCATAAACATTCTTTGTGGTCACGTGATGTCCCACAAAAATTTGGGCCCGATCGGTTCAGCCGTTTTGACGTTTATTGGATACAAACAAACAAACAGACAAACACCAAGACAAGCCAAATTTATAAATTTATATATAGATTACATTTAAAAGAGAAAAGGAGTAGAGAAAATCACCAAAATTTGAAAGAAGACAAAAGCAAAAAATTGAAGATATTGTTATAGTATTGAGTCACTTCCACAAACTCTGATTCTCCTATCACTGTATTTTTACAACCTGATGGAGTACAACTTTAATATTTGAAACTTAAATTATTTGGTCTAACAGAATTTGTAGCTTTAAATTTAAAGGAATTGATTCTTTAAAAAAAAACTATGATTTGTGAATACCTTTATCTTACACCCTCCAAGTATCAAAGGTTTGAACCATCAGGTTGCAAAGATATAGGAATTAGAAAATTGAGTTTGTGGCAAAGATTCAATTCCTTTGGTAGTAAAGATATACAGGGTTTAGAAAATCAGAGTTTGTGGTGAAAACTCAATTCCTTTAAATATTTATTAAAAGGGTGGGAAAAATAGAATTAGATTGGAGGTGAAGGGTGGGGAACAGAGTTAGAGTTGGGGGTGGTGAACGGGGTGAATTGTAATGTATATGCAGAAAGGCCCTTAAGATAATGAAAGTTAAACAATTGTTGGTATAAAGCACATTTTTCAACTGATCAGTTTAAAAGAGAAAACGTATAAAAGTTTTAAACTGTATGAAAACTCGTGAACCAAATAGTATACCCTAAGAGAAAACTTATATAAGTTTTAAACTGTATGAAAACTAGTGAACCAAATAGTATACCCTAAGAGAAAACGTATATAAGTTTTAAACTGTATGATAACTCGTGAACCAAATAGTATACCCTAAGAGAAAACTTATATAAGTTTTAAACTGTATGAAAACTAGTGAACCAAATAGTATACCCTAAGAGAAAACGTATATAAGTTTTAAACTGTATGATAACTCGTGAACCAAATAGTATACCCTAAGAGAAAACTTATATAAGTTTTAAACTGTATGAAAACTAGTGAACCAAATAATATACCCTAAGAGAAAACTTATATAAGTTTTAAACTGTATGAAAACTAGTGGACCAAATAGTATACCCTAAGGCACTAAGATTACAAGTAAACACATTATTTTACTTTTGTAAAGTTACCATTTTATTGCCTTTGGGACAAAAAGATAAAAGTACGTAACAACCCTATCTATTTTATCAATAAAGCACATCAAACTAAAAAGTAAGGTAAAAAGTGTAAACAGAGAGCAAAACTTCCGGACTGGACAGCGCTAAGCACCAGTGACCAAACTTGATATTTTAATTCAAATTATCTATACTTGGAAAAGAAATTAAATATTTGCCTCAAACACAAATTTTCTGCCAAAGAAAGACTCAAACAAAGAATTGAGCCTTTTTGCCGCAAACACAAATTTTCTGAACAGTGTTTGTGGTAAAGACTCTAATCCTTTCTAATGCAATGAATAAAGATCGTTGGGTTAATTGAGGGGTTTATGCAATAAATTGTATAAAGGAATTGAGTCTTTGCCACATACTCTGATTTTCTAATCAGTATATCTTTTGAACCAAATGTTGCAGACCTTAGATATTTCAAACTATGAATTCTGTTAGATCAAATAATCTGAGTTTGAAATATCAAAGGCTTACAACATCGGGTTCTAAAGATATTGAAATTTAAATATTTGATTTTGTTCCAAAGACTCAATTTCTTTGTCATTCCCTGGTACAAACGAGGTACCCAAGGTCTAAAGTTGAACAAAGGGGAATTTAACCACCAGAGTGCCAAAGTTTAAATATTCAAAAGTTTTTGCCTCAACACAGAGGAAACTATGATTAGTAAGTAAATAAGAAAGTAATTATTTATTTATAAAATATAACAAAAAGCTTTAAATATTTAAAAACCTCCAAGAATAGAGGCTGTGGAAATATTTCCCCTCAATCCTAAAAATGGAAATTAAGTTAAAAAGATAATAAACTAATAATTACTGGCAACAGGAAATTTTGATGTTAGAAAGCCAGATGTCGGAACTGTGTAGGAGGTAGGACTCCCTGGGAAACCATGAATAGAAATTTCATCAATATTGCCAAGTGTCCCATATTGTCATTTATACTGGTTCAGCGCGCGATAAATGAACAATAAGTGTCTAGTATACCAATTAGATTGATATACGGTCTGATCAGTAGGATAAACATACAGTCTGATCAATAGGATAAATACACAGTCTGATCAATGAGATAAATATACAGTCTTATCAATGGGATAAACATAAAGTCTAATCAATGAGATTAATATACAGTCTAATCAATGGGATAAATATACAGTCTGATCAATGAGATAAATATACAGTCTGATCAATGGGATAAATATACAGTCTAATCAATGGGATAAATATACAGTCTGATCAATGGGATAAATATACAGACTGATCAATGGGATAAATATACAGTCTGATCAATGAGATAAATATACAGTCTGATCAATGGGATAAATATACAGGCTGATCAATTCGATAATAATTAAATTAAATTGGAAAAATTATTATTCAAGGATTAATAAGTCTTAATTTAATAACTTCATAAAAAAGATAAATATTCTACATCCAATATACTCAGCAAAGTTTTGTAAAATATAGAATTTTTCTTTATGTTCACCATTAAACAGTATAAAGAAAGCAAGATTGGAGTGAATATAAAACCTTTTAAATAATATAATGGAATTTGAACAGAAATATCAACAAATATTTTTTTTATTTCTCAGTTTAAAGAAAAATCAAAAACTTCTTCAGCTATAAAAAAGAAATAAAAACAAGACACAACTTTTTAAAACAGATTTCAGGATAACTTTTTTAAGCAGCTTTCAAGCAATGGAAACAGATTTACAGTCATCGAATCAGTTTTTACGTCTTAAAACTGCTTTCAACCCTTGAAATAGCTTTCAACCCTTGAAATAGCTTTCAACCCTTGAAATAGCTTTCAACCCTTGAAATAGCTTTCAACCCTTGAAATAGCTTTCAAGTCTTGAAAACAGTTTTTGATAAACTCTATTAAATCAAGTCAAAATACTGCAAATTACAAAAGAATAATTGTTCAATGTATATATATATATAAAGGAGTTGTTGCCACAAACTCTAATTTTGTTATCTTTACATCATCACTACCCAATATAGTAGACTTTAGATATTTCAAACTATTATAATTCTGTTTGATCAAATAATCTAAGTTTTGGATATCAAAGGTTTACACCCTCAGGTTGCAAGATATGGTAATTAGAACATTTGAGTCTGTGGCTCCATTTATTTGGCTTGTGTGTCTGTATCCAATTAACTTCAAAACGGCTGAACCGATCGGTTATTGGACGGATAAGTTATCAATGTTTACAGAATAATCCACAAAACTGTCAACGACGTATACTTAGGAGAAGAAAAAAAATCAGCGGCAGCGGTTGAACCAGCGGTTGAACAAGCGGTTGAACCAGCGGTTGAACCAGCGGTTGAACCAGCGGTTGAACTAGCGGTTGAACCAGCGGTTGAACTAGCGGTCAAGACGAAGTTCAGAATAAGAAATGCGACTTTTTCTTTCTCCATATAATCAAAACCTCTGAAACCATATTCTTTAGGTGAATATTTTTGCCCTGAAACGCTAGGTTTCACGTTTTTTACATATATTTGTTTGCTATAAAAAATCTGAAATATTTGTTTGCTGTAAAAAATGTGTGTTGGTAGTGGTTGAAAGTTATATTAAATATCTGTAGTTTTAACGATTAAAGGTACAGGGTGTCCCAATAAACATGGGAATTGAAAGACGACTTGAATATCGTCTTTGATTTCCGATGATTGATAAATGACCTTAAGTGCATTAGAAAAAAAGATTAAAAGTCTAATGAGCTTTCCAAAATGTGGTCTATACCTTCTTTATAACTTTAAAAATTACGAAGATAATTAACATTTAGACAGTTTTGTAGATTTTTAAGAAACTGGAATCTGATTGAGTGTTTAACACAAACTTAAATCTTCGAATCCCTTTATCTTTGCAACCTCATGGTGTAAACTTTTGATATCTTAAACTTAGATTAATTGATCAAACAGATCTAGACATGGTAAACTTTTCTTCCAAACTACACAATTCCATCCCTAGACATGGTAAACTTTTCTTCCAAACCACACACTTCCACCCCTAGACATGAAAAAGAAATCTGTGTTCCACTTAAACTAATTTTTTTTTTAATTTAGGAAAAGTCCTTTAGTTTTGATTTAACGCCCACAAGCTTGGTTACATATAAGAATTATTATAACATTTTGTTTTATTTATAATAACTTGGAGTGCTTGGGTTGCAAGCAATACATTTAGGAACAGTAAATAGGGGTTTTTCCAGGGGGGCTGGATCTTAGCTACCTCTCCCTGTGTATTAGCCTGAGTGTACACTTGGGATAGTTTACTGATAATGGATATTAAGAGATTATGGCCTATTCATACAGTACAAACATCAAATATGCAGTACGCTTTCGGAGTACAAATGTAAGGGTAGGTTTTGTATCTTCTTGTGAAAATGGAATCCTGCATACGATAAAGGAGTAGTGGATTTTAATAGTTACATTGAAACAAATTCTCCATTTAAATATTTTCAGAAATCATCCCCGAGAACTGATTGAGCATGGCCTGTACAACTAGTAAAGGATTAGCGTATATCATCACTCTATATACTATAACCTCGTTGGGTTTTTCAGAATATATCGAATTTTTATGGAAAAGAATCTATTAGCATTTTGTTACACACACTCTTCCGTACTTCTTGCATATCAAACTAAAAGTAGATTTTAAACAATTCTGCGTGAAAAACTTTTTTATTTTTAAAATCCACTATTTAATATGAATGAATTTAAGACTTTATTCTTTTATATTTACCTACTCTCAGAAAAAGTAAAAACAAAGTTTAAATGGACATTTCTTGTTCTTTGTCTTCTTAAATTATTCATGCATATAACTCACCTTCTGCATGAAATACATAATTTTACTTTAAAGAAATGTGTCCTGACACGGGCAGCCGTAGTATATTTTATTTTCCGAGGCGGGTCAACCTTTTCAGTCCCAGTTTGTACTGTATCGCCCGGTAAATAGAGCAGACACTCAATAGGACTAACTGGTGCAACAAGGTTGACGCGGTCAGACTTTATGAATTTACTTTTACTAAAGGGTCAGGGGTGCGCGGCGTGCTGAATTCTTGAATTCTAATACGCTCTTTAACTGTTTTTTTATTGAAAATGTTTTAATATTTTCACCACACCTTTTTGTGATATGCTTTTCATCGATAATATTTCAAATTCTAGTTTTTGATTAAAAGTTCAGATTAAAAGTTGAAGTGTTGAACACACTTGTCTTAATTAAGAGAAAGTTAGGACAGTATTTAATCTATTATCCTTTTAACTTTATTTCAAAGGTTTTAAGTATTTTAGTATAACACATTTTCTTATGAGCAACGTTCTGATATAAACTAGTTTGTAAACTCAGCGTTTCTTCAACACTAAGTTTTCCCCTTAAAAGTCAGCCTTCTAAAGTCACAATTTGAGGCAAATCGGTCAAAGGGTTTATGAGAGATCGGACATTAAAACAAACAAACAAACAATAGAGCTTAGATAAAACATATTAAATAAGGTTTATTAATTGTATTCCCTAATGCAACCAAAATCATAATATTTATTCTTATGATGTTTAACATAATCAAGTTGAGAAATGCTATAATGGAAAAAACTTTAATTTTGTTGTTATAGATTTTACCTAAAAAAGAGAAGAATATCAAGTTTTTGCTACAAACTCTGATGTTCTAATCTCTATATCTGACATTGAAAACCTTTGATATTACAAACTTAGATTATTTGATCTTAAAAAATCTACAATTTGAAATATTGAAGATCTGTGACAATTGCACGGGCAGCTGTAGTACATTTGAATTTCTGAGCCGGGTCAACCTTTCCGGTGCCAGATTGTACTGTATCGCCCGGACATCGGGTAAATGAAGCACTCAATAGGACTAGCCGGTGCAACAAGGTTGACGCGGTCAGACTTTAATTTGAATTTTCTTTTACTGAAGGGTCAGGGGTGCGTGATTGATAGCAAATATAGCTGAATTATAAAATCTGGATTGTAGCAAAGACTTTTTAAACTTTAAATGTGGAAAATGTTTAATTTTTCAACTTTTATTCCTTGTTGTCTTTTGAAAGTAAATATCATTCTTTGATCTTCTTTTCAGATTTAAACCTAAGTTTTGTATTTCAAGAAAACATATTTAAAAAAACTTACAAATGATAAAAACTCTTGAATTAATATTATTTGGACTTATATTTCATGTTCCACACTTCAACAATATTTTCAAATATTTTCTAATATTTTATCGAACACCATCAGAATTGGAAGAAAATGAAAAACATAATTTCTATTTATGCTTGTAGATGAAATTGTTGTTGATAGGTTTATTAGTGTAAACTCAAGACAGCTGAGGTTACATACGGTTGTAGGCGATTTTATCAATATAATGAAGATGATTTGGCAGTTTCTCTTTGTTTCCATGTTTTTGTGTATCAATGCTATGCTCTCTGAAAGCTTGATGTAAATAAAAATTTTAATCGAAAGTCGTCTTCATTATATTGATAAAATCGGCTACCACCGTATATTCCCCCGATATCCAAATGCCTAATTTGGTTTGAAAAGTTTGAAACTCTGAAATCCGGTTCATTTCAAGAAGCGGGCCGACTTTTAAGCAGTTGAAACAAGCTGTGCAGTACACATACAGATTATAAAAGGCAAATTGGGACGGTAGACCAAAAAAATTAGACCAATCCAGGGAGATCATAGTGCCTTCAACCCCCCTTGAGGCCACTGAACACTTCTTCACATTAATGTTCTCTCAAGTTTCTTGTATAATCTTGAAAAGGTTTAAGAACAGGAACTCCTATCTCAATTTCTACTTAAACAATTAAGAATTAATTTTCTTTGTTTTAGAAAAACAGAGTGGTCTATTGTCTCGAGGGTGCAAGTACAGGATTAAAGGTCCAAAGTATAGTGGAGAAAGGGGGAAAGACAGGGTTTGGTGTGTGGGGAAAAGTCTGGATTTTACAAAAGTAAAAAATATTTAGTCCGTATATTTAGCTTTAGAAATCTAAAGCTTTGAAATGCATTCCAAAAAAATCAAGTATATAACTTTAAAATAATACAAAATATGCTTGTTTTCTTATTTAAATACTTTTCTAGAAGTGGTATGTTGTTCATTTATAGAGGAACTAATACGCCTCAATATTGTCATTGAACTGTACAGAGGCAGAGATTTTAATAATTTGGTCAAAGAAATCAAGTCTTTGCCACAAACTTAAAATTTCTAATCCCTGTATAATTGCATATAAAGCATGATCACATTCTAGGCAAATATTCATTTTCCCGAAGTTACTTAAATATTTTAATTGGAATTTTTAAAAACTTTATTTACCTGGATGTTTGAACTCAATTTTTAGCAAGAAAAACATGGATTTTTCCGCCGGTGATGACAAGTGAAAGGTTTTAGTATAAAATATTTGTACTCCAGGCAATTATCATGCGAAATATGCATTACAAAAACATAATGTTACCCCTATATATGATCCGTTGATGAGAGATACAGAATTAACAATATATTCATGTTTAGTAATGTTTAATTTTTTTCATGTTCATTATTCATAATAAATAGTTGTATAAAATATATACATTTAATAATTAAAACACTCATCAAAGAAGCAAGTTTAAGTTAATTTTTTATTTGCAAAAAATTCATGAAAACTTCCCCGACTAAAGAATACTAACGATAATGCAGAGCAGAGACATCTATCGTTAATATTTAACAGTGACACAATTGCCTGTTCAATGTCAAGTTGCAACATGGAACTTTATCAGTATTAATTATTACGTGTGTACACTCAGTATCTGGATTATCTTTTACTTTAAGGAAACCGAAATTAAAAATGTGCTTAAAATTCTAATTCATCCTTAACTTATCTCACTTTTGTGGAAACATACTCAATAATAATTTTTCATAGAATGGAAAACTTTAACATATATCTATGAATCTACATATATGTATATATATATATTTAAAGTGTTTACGTCAGTCTGTTTGGATTTCTCATCATGAACATTTTAACATTCTAGGTTGAAAACAACCAGAAAACAATGGAATAGGAAGACGACATTAAAGTAATACTGACGTGTATTTGATGTTGTTATAAAGCAAATATACGAAGTTACGAACCGCTGCCCGTTTCGTAAAAGTAAATTCAACCTATGGATTATTTTCTTGTTAATGTATAATTTGTTTTAAAGACTGTATTATGAGATCTACGTTGTAAACCGCAATCCTGCGAATTGTATATCTCCTGCCACTTTAATATGTTAACATGTTATTGTGCAATAAATATTACTTACTTACTTACTTATGAAGCACCGGCTAGAGCTAGGTACAGTACAAACTGGGACTGGAAAAGTTGACCCGGCTCGGAAATTTAAATAGTTTTACTACTTACTAGTAAGATTTTAAATCACTTATAAATTAAAATGGGCCTGTTTACACTGCACAATGGCATGTGTCTTATATATGTTCTTTGGCCTATTTAACTTCCTAATCCAGACTTTTCTTGTTCCGTCTGTAGGAGGAACAAGAAGTTATCATGAAATCCTGGTTGATTTGTTGATTTTTCTTGTGTTTCCAATAAATGTCTAAACAGCTGAACCCTAGCTGGGAGCTGTTTTAAACCCCCTGGAGCTACCACCCTACCCTCTGAACCTGAATTGGTCCCATTTATGGTGTATCGGATCCTTCAAGGCCCAGGGTTGTTTAGGGCTAGTCAATATTTAAAACAATCAACATAATATAAAAAGGGGTGCATTGATTCTTGAGATTGCTATAAATTATATCTAATTATTTGTTTTATATGTTTGATATATTTGCAATGGTAAAACTATTTACTTCTAATATCTTCATGACAATAATTAATTAAACATATTGTAGAGAAAAGGGATTATATACTGTATATATTACATATAATATATAGTTGCAGAGCTTTCTTTATAATATGGTAACAGGTTTCTTAACAGTCATCTAAATCCAACCAAATTATTGAAATAAAAGCAAGGAACCTTGATTACTCTCCGCAAACTGTTAGATTTAATTGTCTAAAGTTTTAAAGTTAGCATCACAGAATGGAAGGATATAAGAATTGAAAATATAAAATGTATATAATAAAGCTTTTCGCTCATATTATGATAGCTAAAGCTAGAGGTGGGCACGTTCGGCTTTTTTTCATTTCGTTTGATCATAGCTTGTGAACGAACCATTTCGTTCGTTTTATTTCTATCATTTGAAAAAAATTAATTTCGTTCGTTCTAAAATTTATCGGTCATTTTCCATCTATTTCGTTTGTTTCCTCACTAAACTACCATCAATAAATTCGTTCGTTCAGAAAAATCGTTTGTTTAATAAAATCATTCGTTCGGTAAAAACAATTAGGTTTTTAAAAAGTGTTAGAAAAAATCGTTCATTCAGGAAAAAACGATTTTTTTTCAAAATCTTTCGGATATTTCATTTTTTCAGTAAAAAACTATCAAATTGTTCAATTTTTTTTTCCCGTTTTTGTAAAAACTATATTTTTTTAATTTCTCTGTACCATCCATTTCATTCGTCCATCGTTGGTTTTTTTTTTCTGAACAACGCCCATTTTCACAGCTTGGGGGTTTACCAAGGGCTAAAAGTTCGAAATTTTTATTTTCGTATTTTTCAAATTTTAAACTGCAATTTGACTACCATTGGTTAACCACTTTTTTTTAAATTGAAAAAAGATTTTAAAAAGTTAGTTAAATTAGAATATTCATTTTTTAGATTTATTTTTCTGTTTGGTTGATGTTTTGTGTTTTGAAAAGTGTTGTCATCCAGTCCTCAGGAGAAAACTGAACTTTTCTTTCGCTACATTTAACATTTTATAATCGCTGAAAAGAACTTTTATATTTAAAAAGTTGAAATTTGAAAACAAATATTGGGATGCATGGGAATTTAGCAAACAAAGGGGAAACATTTCTATTAAACATCCAAAAAGTGCTCTCACCCCCCCCCCCCTCGACTTTCGTCATACTGATCTATACAGTTACGACAGGTGTTGCATCTACTATTATGCTCGGGCCGGTACAGGGTCACACTATACATGTCCTAAAAAACATGGGAATTCAGTGACGAATTCAAAGTAAAATGTATTTGCGCAAAAGTTTTTTTAAACGAAATAAACTGCAAACATCATTTAATTTCTATTGCAGTGTATGGAAGACGACATTCAAAACTATTTACCATCTGTCATGTGTTGTGGGACACCCTGTATTTCGAGTTAAAAGAAAGAAAGAAGACGACAATTATTTTGGTGTTTACTGGTAACTGTACAATGTGAACTTCGGTTCGGTTCATTTCATGTCCCAGGCCGATTTTTAACCAGCTAGGGCAAGATGTACAGTACAATTGCAGACTATGTAAGGCAAACCGGGACAGTGCGCCAAATGAATGCTTCCCAATTAGTGAAATTTATGTGTGTGCAAATACTACCCAGATTACCCTGGGTTAAATGTCGGTAGTTTTATGATGATGGAAGATCATATTTTTTACTTTTATCTAGAGATTTCATTATTCAACCCTTATCAAAAGTTTACCACACATTTCATGGGTGTTAACTTTCCGGATATTTGCATATCATTTTTTATCAAAATAATTACAGATAAAACTTTTATTTAGAATTTAGAAATATGTTTTAAATTTCTGGTTTCCTTGTTACCTGTATCCAGAGGCCGAATTTAAAGAATTTGAGCCGCGGTTTAAATTTAAGCCGCGGCTCAGATATTGTTGGTTCCGATTAAAATTATATTAAATTTTTCAAAATTTAAGCCGGCGCTCAATTGAAACAAGTTTTTTGGTGATTTGAGGCGCGGCTTAAATTCATTAAATTCGGACACTGGTAGCCTGTATCTTAGTTACCTATATCCTTATTTCCTATCCTTGCTCCCTGTATCCTTATTCACTGTATCCTGGTTCCCTGTAACTTAGTTCCATGTATCCTGATTCTCTGTATCCTGGTTCCCTGTATCCTTGTTTCCTATATCATTCCTGAACCTATGTATCTTGATTCCCTGTTTAATGGTTTACTGTATCCTAGTTCGCTGTATCCTGGTTTCCTGTATCCTGGTTTCCTGTATCCTGGTTTCCCGTATCCTAAATCCCTGTATTCTGGTTACTATCCTGGTTCTCTGTATCCTGGTTTTCCCTGTATCCTGGTTTTCCCTGTATCCTGGTTACCTGCATCCTGGTTCTCCGTATTCTGTTTCCCCTGTATCCTGTTTCCTGTAAATTGTATCTCCCTAAAGCTCCTTTCTAAGGTATTATTGGCAGTGCAGATAATTTGTTATCGAGAAACAATACAACTTTTAAAAGACAAAAAAGAAATTGCAAAAATATATTTACTTTTCTAACCCTTCATGCGCGGATCATTTTCACTTTTTCATTCTTTCATCTTTGAAGAGCTTAACTCATTCTGTTCCATCAAAAATGTTCAGCTCAGTGGTGTCCGAGATATCTAGCTCCATTTTGTATTTAAACATTAATAATATCTTGGTCAAACAAAACTTAAATTAACCAATTAGGGATTAGTTAATCTCATACATTGACCAATTAGGGATTAGTTAATCTCTACATTGAAAAATTGGGGATTAGTTTACCTCTATATTGACCAATTAAGGATTAGTTAACCTCTACATTGACCAATTAGGGATTAGTTAATCTTTGCATTGACCAATTAGGAATTAGTTAATCTCTACATTGAACAATTAGGGATTAGTTAATCGCTGCATTGACCAATTAGGGATTAGTTAATCTTTGTATTGACCAATTAGGGATTAGTTAATCTCTACACTGACCAATTAGGGATTAGTTAATCTCTGCATTGAACAATTAGGGATTAGTTAATCTCTACATGAGAAAATAAACTCATTCTGTCCACTTTACAGTTCAAAAAATTGAATGCATTTCAAAAAATTTCGATTTTAAATTGCTGAATTATACCAGAAAAATCTATGACGTTATGGAAAAAAATTTATATCTTGTAAAACCTTAAAAACAGAATAAACATAATTTTCATTTTAAATCTCGCTCAGGTTTAATTCATTCTACAATTATAAAGTTTAAATTTAAAGTTCTATTCTCTACTCTGTTTGGATAAAGAGTAAGTTTAATTGAAACATAATAAATGTATTATACAATCCATTCTATTAGGCTTCAAGTTCAAAGGGTAGAAAAGGTAGTGATGCAAAATTAGAAAGTTCCAAAGAAAAGATTAGACGCTGAATACCTTTTAAAATCATTAATTGTTTCTAATACCAATAACTTTGAAAATATCAAAAATAAATGTTGTGGCGCTGTTTTCACGGGAAGGGGGTGCTTAGGGGGATCTTGGGGGTCTTGTGATCCTCCAAGTGAGAAATATTGGAGTACTGTAATACTTTTAAAATCATTTTGTACATTTTTGTAATTATGTTTTATTTCTTGTAGAAAATTAGATTAGAATTAAAACTGGAAGGATTAGATTAGAATAAAAACTGGAAGGATTAGATTAGAATAATAACTGGAAGGATTAGATTAGAATAAACACTAGAAGAATTAGATTAGAATAAAAACTGAAAGGATTAGATTAGAATAAACACTGGAAGGATTAAATTAGAATAAACACTGGAAGGATTAGATTATTATAAACACTGGAAGAATTAGATTAGAATAAAAACTGAAAGGATTAGATTAGAATAAAAACTGGAAGGATTAAATTAGAATAAACACTGGAAAGATTAGATTATTATAAACACTGGAAGAATTAGATTAGAATAAAAACTGGAAGGATTATATTAGAATAATAACTGGAAGGATTAGATTAAAATAAAAATTGGAAGGATTAGATTAGAATAAAAACTGGAAGGATTAGATTAAATTAAAAACTGGAAGAATTAGATTAGATTGAAAATGGAAGGACCAGATTAGAATAAAAACTGAAAAGGATTAGATTAGATTATAAACTGGAAGATTTAGAGTAGAATAAAAACTGGAAGAATTAGATTAGAATAAAATCTGAAAGGATTAGATTAGATTGAGAACTAGAAGGTTTAGATTAGAATAAAAACTGGAAGGATTAGATTAGAAAAAAAACCGGAAGGATTAGATTAGAATAAAAACTGGAAGGATTAGATAAGAAAAAAACTGGATAGATTATAATAAAAACTGGAAGGGTTGGATTAGAAAAAAAATGGAAGGATCAGAATAAAATGAAGGAGGGTTAGATTAAAATAAAAACTCGAAGATGAGAGTAAGAACTGTATAAGGTGCAGATTATAACTTTGTATAAAACAAGAAAAAACAAATTTGATAGAATAGTCTTCTAGTGGTGTCCCTTCTAGTGGTGTCCCTACGGCAATTTAAAAGTTTAGTTTATTAAAGTCAAATATGATGTTTACATTTATATCCTCAGATCCCAGGAGATATAGACAAAACTCACAGATATTACGCATACAGTTGTTCACAAAAAGTTGTGAAACGACGACTTGTAACGGAAAAGAAATGTGTTTAAACTGTTTTAAATAATTTGTTCTCAAAAGAAAATGTGTATTTCCGAAATTTTGTGTGAGAAACATTTTAGGTCAATTTAAAATCAAAAACATTTTATTCGGAATCATTGCTCTGCATGTAAGGTATTCTCGAAAAATGTTAAATACCTAAAAGGTTTCAAGGGTACCACTGTGAATCGGGGTATTGCCATCTTTGCATGAAGGGTCCCTTCACTCCCTTAAATTCAATTTATCTTGTTTAAGTTTTATGTTTTCGCGGATTTCAATTCCTAAACTTAGAAAAATATTTTCAACCAATTTCAAAATATTTTCCTGGAAAAGGTGTCTTTGTTCTAAAGTGCCAAAACTTGGATAAAATCCTTCAAATCCCGCATAAACACCTTGGTAACAAAATAGAAAATATCAAGAACTTCTCTAAATTTTTCCAAAAAACAGATCTCAAGAATGGATAGATTTTTAGGGTTGGACAAGCAGTCAATATTTTTTTATATTTTTAAAATATTTTTTTTTTACATTTATTTTGGAATTTAAATTTAACAAATCTTCTCAATAGCTACTTTTTTCACCAAAAATTGCACAGATTTCCCAGAGCTGCAGCTATTTTTTTGGCAATTTCCTTTTTCATATTATTTTTTTTTCTTTAATTTTTTATCTTATCGCCATAAGCATATTTATATTAGTATTTCAAAAGGAGAGAGGTTGTTTGCGGGGGGGGGGTTGCCTGCGAATCAAAATTGACGAATTTACTATGTAAGCGTCTCCTTTTTTAATTTTGTTCTAATTTTAACTTAAATCTCAAATTTTTATATTCTCTCTCCACCAATTTGCTTAAATATGTCTCACTTGAGTTTTATATAGTTAAAAGAAATTTATTATACGGAAACTGTCATAAATTTAAATTAAATGAAGAAATTATTTTAGATCAAACGAGAATGTAGGTATTTCACCCACGCCATGAATAAGAAAAATGTAAATGTAAAATTTATCAAAATTTTAGAATTGAATAAAGTTTAGTTTTAATTAGGGTTTAAAGGGACTGTAAACGTAATTTCATGTGTCCCTACATTGATAGATGGATATGTCCGATTAATAACGGTTCCCTTAAAAACTATGTATTATCAAGACTGAATTAGGCACAGCTCCATGTTTTTGTTTGTGAAAACTGTTTATTTTTATTTGTGATTTCTCTGCTAAAATGATTTGCGCATTATTGATCAGATACAGGGATCAAGGTTACCAGTGTGAATCGGGTGTTACCGTTTTTGAATGAGTGATAACTTGAAATTACGCTTTAAGTTCTATAACATTTCTATTATGAATGGAAGCGAGTGTAAAATTTCAAACTTTTCCTTCCAATTTCGCGGATTTATTTAAACGATAACGACATTTTCAATCAATTAATCGTCAATCAACTTTTCTCTCGAGCGCAACGGATTGAGAATGCCGCGCATCAATTATAATTTTATTAAATCTGTGAAAAATATATTTGCTTCACATAGATGCTATTAGTATATAGATAGAAGTAAAACTGGTAGTAATTAAATCCAAGTTTTATTAGGAATCAACCTTTTTTCTCATTTTTTTGTTGCTGCAAACACCTGCTTAGAATGTAAGTATGAGTAGAAAAAGGGAAGAAGAAGAAGACCAAAATAAAATAACGGTTTTAATGTTAGATTAATAAATTCCAACCTTCCTTGAGGGAGAGGAGATGATGTAAACAAATGTTCTCTGCCTAAAACCATGCTGTGAGTGTTGGAAGAGTAAATTTCAGCAAAACTAATAAAAGAACAAATATCCAGTCGACTTCCTCCAACTCACTCTAAAAGTGCTCATTTTTTAAAAGACAAACAAAATGTTCGTTATTTCGATACAACAAACAAAATGTTCGTTATTTCGAGACAACAAACAAAATGTTCGATATTTCAATACAACAAACAAATGTTCGTTATTTCAAGACAACAAACAAAATGTTCATTTTTTTTATACAACAAACAAAATGTTCGTTATTTCAATACAACAAACAGAATGTTCGTTATTTCAAGACAACAAACAAACTGTTCGTTATTTCGAGACAACCAACAAAATGTTCGTTATTTCAAGACAACAAACAAAATGTTCGTTATTTCAATACAACCAACAAAATGTTCGTTATTTCAAGACAACAAACAAAATGTTCGTTATTTCGATACAACAAACAAAATGTTCGTTATTTCAAGACAACAAACAAAATGTTCATTTTTTTGATACAACAAACAAAATGTTCGTTTTTTTGAGACAACAAGCAATATGTTCATTATTTCGATACAACAAACAAAATGTTCGTTATTTCAAGACAACAAACAAAATGTTCGTTATTTCGATACAACAAACAAAATGTTCGTTATTTCGATACAACAACAAAAAAGTTCGTTATTTCAAGACAATAAACAAAATGTTCATTATTTCGATACAACAAACAAAACGTTCGTTATTTTGAGACAGCAAGCAATATGTTCGTTATTTCGATACAACAAACAAAATGTTTGCTATTTCGATACAACAAACCAAATGTTCGTTATTTCGAGATAACAAACAAAATGTTTGTTATATCGAAATGCTTTTGAAAGTTCCACATGTAGAAAATCAACAACAGATATAAAATAACTTTTTCTAAGAGGTTAAATATGAAACTTATTTATTGATACATTTTATCAATTTGAAATTGCCATGGAATGAAAGTGAAATTTTCATCAAAATCCAGTAACATAAAATTTAATGAACTAGAAATTTCCATTAACTTGAAATTTACATGAACTAGAAATTTACATGAAATAGAAATTTACATGAACTAGAAATTTTCTTGAAGTAGAAATTTTCATGAACTAGAAATTTCAATTAACTTGAAATATACATGAACTTGAAAGTTACATGAACTTGAAATTTACATGAACTAGAAATTCACATGAACTATAAATTTTCATGAACTATAAATTTACATGAACTAGAAATTTTCATGAACTAAAAATTTCCATAAACTTGAAATTTTCATGTTCCATAAACTAGAAATTTTCATAACTAGAACTTTCTATGAACTAGAAATTTCCTTGAACTAGAAATTTCCTTGAATTAGAAATTTCCTTGAGTTAGAAATTTCCTTGAACTAGAAATTTCCTTGAACTAGAAATTTCCTTGAACTAGAAATTTCCTTGAACTAGAAATTTCCTTGAACTAGAAATTTCCATGAGCTTGATATTCCCTGTATTGTTAAAGAGATGACATTAATTTGCCGAAGTCAACTCTTCATTTAACTAGAAAATGTTGCAAGAAATGTTTGGTTTGGAGAATTTATATTTTTCAATGAAACCAGACCTGAAAACTTTAGAATGGACAAACTTTAATCCTGACTTCTTGATCCGAATATCCACTGTGGAAACTTTTCATTTTAGTCCTTAATCCACTCTTTTTCTCTCTACTTGGATATCCGTTAATTGTTTTCACCAATGAGAATATTTCTGTTCTCTCATTGGTTGCCCGCTTTTCTCTGATCGGCTGCTACAGTTTCCCAGATGATTAAATATTAATTTTAATTTTATCGTTCTTCATACACTTTTAAGACAATCTTGCAAGATTATGTTAATCTGGAGATCAAGAAAAAGAGTGGATTAAGCCTTATCCCGATATCCACCATTCAAAAGTTCCCAGCTCAGACCAAAGTCTGCGGAAAACAGAAGAAAATTTAAATTTCAAATTTATTTCCATTGAAACCATTCTTTAAAGAAATACTATAAAATCTAAGAATACAATTCTAAATAAAACCAATCACCGAACAAGCTGAATTTTTTGTGAAGAGTTTGTAATTTCTGCATTCCTGTTAAGTGGAATTTCATGCAAAAAAAAAACTTTTGTATACATTTTTTAACCCTGACAAAAGCAAAAATGATTTGAAAATAGTCAAAATTGTACCTTGAATTACTTCATATATAAAAAATATTTTCATGACTTTCTCTTTTCCAATATTTTTCCTGGATGACTTTTATGAAGATTGTAGTAGGTTAAAAATTAAAAAAATATATTTCCAGAAGCTTATTACAAAGTGTTTTTATTTCACTAACTTTTTCAAATTACAATTAAAAATAAATAGGAAATTAAAACCTGCTTTAAGAAAGCTTATTTATTTGACTTCCCTCTCCCCCCCCCNCTAAAAAATATCAAAAACTTAAAGTAAACATTATGTGCAGCAAAACTTGTTTCTCGAAAAGCATTTATTAATTCAATATTCAATTCCTTGGACAAACTGTCCAATCCGGGTTTAAATACATTATTTACAGTTTTCTAACGTTTCAAGTTTCAAGCTCAGAGAATAAAAACAATGATGAATTCTGTCCTAGAGTCTCGAGAAAGTAGTTTCTATTTGTGAATTGCATTTGATAAATTTTTTATTGTTTTGAATGCCTGCGAAATATGCAGTTCATCAATCCACAAGTTCTACGTGTGTCTATTTTCAAGGGAAAAAGCATATAAAATAAATAAAAATGATAGATTTTAATTTTTAGAAATTGAAAGAAAAGGAAAATGTTAAAAATTTAATAGTTGTAATATTAGCTGAAAAATAGTTTTAGATTTGAAATTGAAATATAAATATTTAATTCCAGGTTTTCAAAAGTAGTTTGATCTTTTTACATAAATAACTAAAATGTACGTGAAGAACTTAATGTCATTGATAATATTTCATTCATATTTTTATTCAACTACATAGCACGAGATAATACAAATAAAAACTCACAATTTATTATGTAGTTTGGACCCGCCTAACCAGAGTTGGTTGTTTTAAATGGTTGGCCTATTATAAGCAAATAAGAATTGTAAATAAATACATGGGTGTCCGTGTACACTGTGCCTGTACAGTGTACATTTTAAACAAAACAATGATGATAAATCAAGAATATGGTAAGGAGGGGGTAAAAAAGTAGAAGGGAAAGGGTGGGTACTCAGCGGAAGGGTTGTAACAGGGGGAAACATATATTATTAGAATCATGTTTATGAATTACAGGGTGAAGAAGATAGCAAAGACTAAGTTTACCCACATGAAAAAAGTAATTTTTTTACAGATATAACTTGCATATCTATCTAAATAGTTTTTGACGATTTTTCTTTTAAACAGTTTTGCAGATTTAGTTTCTTTAAGCTCTAATTCAAATGATAATAATAATCAGAATTTTAGCTTTACTTGATAATATAGAAAAAATAAAATGTAAGCAATTGGAAAAAAGCTTTTCATAGTACTAGAGTAATATAACGTTTAAGAATGTTTTTGAGAAAAGGATAAAAGAGTTTTTTTTCGTGGATTTTGCAATGTCGTTTAAAGTCTGTTTTCCCAGAGTGAGTAGAGACAGTGTATTGAATTTATCAACGATGACAGAATATTTTAAGAAAGTAAAATTCTATTTACTTTCTACAATGTACATCGAATTAAAAAGAATACATTCAAACCTTTTATTTTGGCATCCTTTTCTCTTCCATCCTTCAATTGTGGTATCCCGGTTTTGTGATATCCTGGTATTCTGGTATCCTGGTATTTTGGTATCCTGGTATCTTGGTATCCTAGTATCCTGGTATCCTGGTATCCTGGTATCCTGGTATTCTGGTATCCTGGTATTCTGGTATCCTGGTATCCTGGTATCCTGGTATCCTGGTATCCTGGTATTCTGGTATCCTGGTATTCTGGTATCCTGGTATTTTGGTATCCTGGTATCCTGGTATCTTAGTATCCCGGTATCCTGGTATCCTGGTATCCTGGTATCCTGGTATCCTGGTATCCTGGTATCCTATTATCCTGGTATCCTGGTATCCTGGTATCCTGGTATTCAAATTTGCTTGTATTCAGGTATCCTGGTACCCTGGTATCCAGATATCCTGGTATCCATATACCCTGGTATCCTGGTATCTTGGTATCCTGGTATCCTGGTATCCTGGTATCCTGGTATCCTGGTATCCTGGTATCGTATTATCCTGGTATCCTGGTAGTCTAGTATCCTGGTAGGATTTATCCCGAATAGGACTATGTATAATGAAAATACAAAATATATTATATTAATTGGTAATTACTCTGTCAGAGGATGAATAATTAGTAAATAAATAATTACATGTTTTCTGGAAATAAACTTAATCATAATTTATAATGATCCACGGTTTAGAACATTAAAAAAACTCATTTCAGCGTATTTTAATAATAATAAAATCAACAGGCTAAATTTTATCCATTTCTATGCACAAAAGATGTGTTTGGAAATTTTATTAGATTTGTCTGAATCAATATTAAAAAGCTCATTATCTCTGTGGTTAATTGTTTAATTCAAGATCATTTAGACAATTTACCCCCCCCCCCTGGCTTTGAACTTTAGTATAATTCAAAACTATGTTTATATATCTAACGCTGTACACTTGTACATAGAGCGATCGTATTTCTAAGGGGGATTTTATGTAATTGACCAATTTTTAGATTTAATTTCTTGATTTAAAGAGAATTTGATGATGTATCTAATTATCAATACTAATATTCAAATATCTACATAAAAACACCCCTTAGAACTACGATCACACTGTATACAAGTGTACAGCGTTAGATACGTAAACATATCATGATGTACACAACCGACCACTCTATTAATTGATTAATAGGGAGGTCGGTTGTGTATATCTGAGCTAAGCTTTACCTCTTCGTTTTATTACTCTATTCATTACACTCTCTATTCTTGTAAAAGGAACCAGCGGTAAGTTTTAGGCATTTTAAATTGTTTACTTTTTTACTTTTTATGAAAAGATCACTGTCGCATATAAGTCATGTATAAACGATAGATGAGTGGAATATATATATATGTTTATTATACTAATTATCCAAAAGGGTTTCAAGTAAATATAATCGAGAGTAGAGTAACTATGTGATGATACTTAAATTTTACATATTTGTTGTTGCAGAACACATACTAATCATATCAGCTCGGTCAGATCTTGCTAACTCTCTCTCCTTCTTTCTAGCTTCTTCGTTAGCATCATCTAATCCACTAGAGGATGCTGGACCCAGAGCAGGGGGATCTGATACTGGTGCTACCGGTGCAGGGGGTGTAGATACTGGAGCTGGTGCAGGTGGTTTAGATACTGGAGCTGTTGCAGGTGGTTTAGATACTGGAGCCGGTGCAGGTGGTTTAGATACTGGAGCCGGTGCAGGGGGTTTAGAAACTGGAGCTGAAGGATTAGTGACTGATACCGGTGCTGGAGTTGTTGATACTGAAGCCGGAGCGGGAGGGGTTGATACTGGGGCCGGCGCCAGGGAATGAGAAACAGGAGCGGTCGCAGATGGATTTGATTTTGGAGCTGGAGAAGAAGACTTAGAAACTTGAGCTGGAGGAGGAGCCTTAGATAGTGGAGCTGGGGAAGGAGCCTTAGAAACTGGAGCTGGAGGAGGAGCCTTAGATACTGGAGCTGGAGAAGGAGCCTTAGAAACTGGCGCTGGAGGAGGAGCCTTGGATAATGGAACTGGAGAAGGAGCCTTAGGCAACTTTTCAGTTGGTACTGGAGGATTTGAGCTGATTCCCAGGTCAGTTCCTTTGAAAAGAAAAGATTAATTTTGTGAATGTTTTATCCACTAGATATTAGACTAATGTTATGCATTTTTTAAATTTATAAATATAGACTTGTACCAGTTGTAGTTGCTGAACATAAACTGAGCATATCCTCACTAATTGCCTTCTTCTTTACAGGTTTCATTACAGGGGTTGCCGCTCTAGGAGAAGGTGCTGCAGGAGCTGGTGGATTTGCATTCTCAACACTGGCTGGAGGAAGTATACTTATATCCAAATCAGTTCCTAACGAAACAGAATTTACATAAAGATAATTTGATTGTATTTATATTTTTCATAGAATAATATTAAAACAAACCTGCTGTTGTTGCGGAACATAAACTTATCAAATCCTCGCTAAGCTCTGTTCTTGGAACACGTGCTGGTATCTCAGGTTCAGGACTTTCTTCTTTGGAAGTTGGTAGTTTACCAGAAGGATCAGCTGCAGATGCCACAGCTTGTTCTGTAATAGTAACCATAGCTGGGGTGGAAGAGGTAGCGGTAGTAGCCGGAGTAGCAGAAGAACCTGGCGAAGAACTAGAACCTTTGGTAGTAGAAGAACCTTGGGTAGCAGAGGATAATGGAGCATCATTAGAAGCAGGAGTTGGAGTTGGTACTGCAGGAACTGAAGGCAATGCAGCAGTAGGAGCTGGAGTCGGAGTTGTGGCTCCTGGAGCTGCAGCTGGAGGCTGTTCAGTAGTAGGAGCTGAAGATGCTGCTGGCGCTGCAGCAGCAGGAGCTGGAGCTACTGGTTCAGTAGGAGCTGGAGCTACTGGTTCAGCAGGAGCTTGAGTAGGGAAAGGAGTTGGAGCTCTGGTCGCTCTTGTTGCAGGAGAAGCCTCAGTTGTAACGGATGAGGATAGTGTTGGCTGATCAACCTTTCGAATAAATGAATAGAATAAGGAGAATAACTGATAATTTATAATATGTATGTTGTATAGTAAAGCAAACAAGTCTAGATTTTTTTACAGAAATATTTATCTTATGTCAACATAATAGGCAACAGGAATTCGAGCAAATTTTAAAATAGCATTTATATCAAGCTTTTAACTACAGGGTTACCCACAAAACTCTCTAAATATGACAATCTGAATATATCAAGCTTTTAACTACAGGGTTACCCACACAACTCTAAATATGATAATCTGAATATATCAAGTTTTCAACTACAGGGTTACCACCAAAACTCTCTAAATATGACAATCTGAATATATCAAGTTTTCAACTACATGGTTACCCACAAAACTCTCTAAATAGGACAAACTGAATATTAGATTTTAACGTCTGTCTTCTTTCAATGGTTTACAATTAAGTTTAGTAATTGGTGAAAGATAAAAGCTTGTTTTCAAATGCAGGAAAGCTTTGATGTAATAACTCAATAAATTCCGTACAGTAGTCTCTGAAGACTCATCCTTTCTGGGTAACCCTGTACATTCCAACCCATCCAGCATGCCGTGTTAAAATTGTAAATTCAGTTTTATTTTATGTAATATATGGAAATTATGGCATTAGAAAATGTTAGCATGGTCCCAAGTTCATTGACAAGATTAAATATGAAAAATGAAAATTACCGCTGTTTGAATCCTCCTGAACAGAGAAAGCATTTGGTTTGGATTTGATATTGTTGTCTCGTTGTTTACTGTAAGATGGACAAGCTTATTATCAGGAGATACAATGGCGACAGCTCGTGAGGACACATTGGTTTTCTGATTAAAAACTCCATATATTCTGGCAATTTCTCCACTTATATCTGCTAGAACAGGGAACGTGATACCCTTCATCCTGAGCATAAATACTTATTTACTTTAAAAAAATGCAATATACATGAAAAAATAATAATAAAAAATATTTTGAGCATTAAAATGATTTTTTCTAATGATAAATTCGATATGTTTGACTGTGGCTTGACTTTATAACTTTGACATAATTTAGTTCTTCACAACAAAACTAATATTCACTTTCTGTCCGCCAATGCATATTATCCTGAGTCTATATACATTATATTATGACCCCGAATAATTCGAAAATTGGATCTTTTTAAATTTTAAGTTAAAAAATACCTATTCATCATCCAAGTTCTCAGAGCTACATGAGAAGCTGTTGCGACTCCAAGAATAACACATCCCTCATCTCTGAGATTAATCAAATTTAATTTTTTTATTCTAAAACTAAAATGTAAAATATTTACCTAAATTTCTGTTTGTTTTTGCTAAAATCTAACCACTCGTTGATCTCAAGGTTAGTAAGTTTGTTGTCCATGAAGAGAATCAGAAGATATTTCCCATTCAAACGTTTTGAAGATATGTGGACAAACTTCAGACCTGCAGATGTTTCAGAAACACCAACCGAAGAGCAAACTGGAAGCACCATATTCATAGGCATGCTCTTCCCGATGTTGTAGTGCTTAGCTGGTGGTTTCACATTTGAGTTCAAAGTTCCGTCTACTGCACTCATTTTCAAAGTACTGCATTAAAAAATGCATAATAAAAATAGAAAAAAATGCATTATGAAAATAAAAATACAATAGAAATTATCAAAATGAAGCAAAAAATGCAAATTTTTGACAAAAAAAATAAATATTGAAAAATCTCGGCATTAAATTTCTTATGCCGTTTTTTCTTTTAATAAAATCCTAGCTTTCTGCTTTCTTACGTTAATTTAATTGTAGCTTTGATCGTTAGTTTCAAGATTGCGGTAATATTTTTTGTCTTTTACCTAAGAATGCTTGGTCTCTAAAAAGCAAGATGACAACTAACTTTGCAGATTTCCAAATATATCATTCCCGCATTTGCGTGCTAAAATAATTTCCCGCAATTACTGACCTGAGCATCAAATTTCTAGATTTACAACTTATTTTTCGTTTAATATATGTTTTTTACACATGGAACATTCAGTGAACAACTCTGTTCCATATTCCGCATCATACCGGTGTTCTATGATTAAAAAGTCTCTTTTGTTTAACCCCATCCTGGTTGGGTTATATTTGTCTATCCGTTTAAAAAGTGTATAAAAAATTATCAACATTAGCATGTAAACACACATTTACACATCCATATATTCAGAACTTGATAAATTGATCTTAGACTCAATTAATTAAAAAGTTACAGGGTACACATTAGATTTATTTGGATGTTTTAAATTTTATCCACTAATGTATCAGTTCTATTAGTTTTATTCAGTTAGTTAAGTTCATTAGTTTGTTACTCCGTTTAACTCGGGAAGTTAATAACAATTCGTTTGAATTTTACAGGGTTACCCACAAAAAAATGAGTTTTCAGAGACGACTGTACGACTTTTTTAATGTTTTTTTATTCACGATTCCAGGCAAATGTAAAACTTTTTCTTTCTATGCCAAATCATTAAAAAACTATTTAAAGACTAGATTCAAGCTAGAAGACTTAATTTAAACTTAGAATCGTTATATTTGAAGAGTTTAAGTCGTCTTTACAGTCTCATGAGTCTCATTCGTTGGAGGTAATGGTTTCTCAATAGGAACGGGATCGAAATAAGTCAAAATTATTTTCTGTTAGTCCTTGTTCATATTCCTTGTTCATATTCCTTGTTCATATTCCTTGTTCATATTCCTTGTTGATATTCCTTGTTAATATTCCTTGTTCATATTTGTAAACCAAAAAACAAGTCGCTAGTTCATTCGTTTGTCAAGTGCATAAAAGGAATTGAGTCTTTGCCACAAACTCAAATTTTCTAATCCCTATATCTTTGCTACCCGATGTCGTAGACTTTGTATGAATTATTTATTATCAAATAATCCAAGTTTGGAACATTAAAGATATAAACCATCAGGTTGCAAAACACTGATCTCTACCCAAATCGCATTTATAAGATATTCATTAAATATATTTTTTCAATTAATACATAGAATTAGAATAAAAAATAGATTACTTTGATAGCACATCTCTATAATGGGAGTTACATAATTATACAACCTCAAAGTAAATAAAAAAAATAAAATTAAAATAATTATACAACCTCCTCACTGTACATCGACAAAACCTTAGAGGTTAGTATTTGTCAAGTTTTAAACCAGCATTTGAAAATGGTAGGAAAAAAAATGTAATATAGATCTTGCAAGTTGCACATCATAACTTTTTCTTGAGAAATATTGAAATATTTGATTATTTTACATTTTAAAAAATTTCTTTATCATACAAGACTGTAAACTATGAAGTTACAAGAAGAAACTGGTCAGAAATGGTAAATAATACAATTTAAATACAAAATACAATTAATTTTCATGAAGAATGTATTAACAGTATTTTTTACAACTCAATGATCTCTTTAACAGCTCATAAATTAATATAGTGTTTCTAGCTCAACATACCATTTTCTTTTTACAGCTAAAAGATACACTGTGAACAACTGTATTATCTACTGTTTAGAGTTGAATGATCCACTGTTTACACCTCAATGATCTACTGTTTACAGCTCAATGATCTACTGTTTTGAGCTGAATGATTCGCTGTTTACAGCTAAATAATCTACTATTCACAGCTGAATAATCCACTGTTTACAGCTGAATGATTTACTGTTTAGAGCTAAATGATCCACTGTTTACAGCTGAATGATCTACTGTTTACAGCTGAATGATCAACTGTTCACAGCTGAATGATCAACTGTTTACAGCTGAATGATCTACTGTTTTGAGCTGAATGATCCACTGTTTACTGCTGAATGATCCACTGTTTACAGCTGAATGATCCAATGTTTACAGCTGAATAATATACTATTTACAGCTAAATGATCCACTGTTTACAGCTGAATGATCCACTGTTTACAGCTGAATGATCAACTGTTTACAGCTGAATGATCCACTGTTTACAGCTCAATGATCCACTGTTTACAGCTCAATGATTCACTGTTTACAGCTCAAGGGTCCACTCTTACTTAAATCCAAACTCGACATGATGGGTCTAATACATCTCTGCAGGTTCCTCAGATGACTGGAACAAACTAGTTTTATCTTGAGGTTCAGTTGTTAAGGCTGGAAATCCAATTGTAGATGAACCTCTTGTCGTTATAGTTTCTAGCTCTGCTGTACTTGCTGAGGATTGAGTATTGAATATCCAGATATCAAGATATCCAGATATCAAGATATCCAGATATCAAGATATACAGATATCAAGATATACAGATATCAAGATATCCAGATATCAAGATATCCGATATCAAGGTATCCAGATATCAAGATATCAAGATATCCAGATATCCAGATATCCAGATATCTAGATATCAAGATATCCAGATATCAAAATATCCAGATATCAAGATATCCAGATATCCAGATATCAAGATATCAAGATATCCAGATATCCAGATATCCAGATATCAAGATATCCAGATATCAAGATATCAAGATATAAAGACTGGATATAAGATTGGATATGAAGATATCCAGATATTAAGGTATCCAGATATCAAAACATCCAGGTATCAAGGTATCCAGGTATCAAGGTATCCAGTTATCAAGGTATCCAGGTATCCAGTAGTCCAGATATCCAGGTATCAATATATCCAGGTATCAAGGTATCAAGGTATTGAGGTATCCAGGTTTCAATAAATATAGATATCCAACTAGGTATCCCCCCAGGTGGGAAGCTTAAACTTGATCTTCCATCCTGAATTATCAATTACTTTGTATACTTTCTCCGTAAAGCACTTAGACACATGAATATTGAATACGGATTAGGGAATAAATGTATTTTTATGCATTATGCAGTGCTTGGGCACTTACATATATATATATTTATTGACACCTCAGGTCAGAACTATAACAAGAGGTAGGTAGTTTTATTAGACATTACTGGGAGTTAGGTAGTTTTATTATAGATATTACTGGGAGGTAAGTAGTTTTATTAGATATTACTGGGAGAGAGGTAGTCGTATTAGATATTACTGGGAGAGAGGTAGTTTTATTAGATATTCCTGGGAGGTAGGTAGTTTTATTAGATATTTCTGGGAGAGAGGTAGTTTTATTAGACATTACTGGGAGGTAGGTAGTTTTATTATAGATATTACTGGGAGGTAGGTAGTTTTATTAGATATTACTGGGAGGTAGGTAGTTTTATTAGATATTACTGGGAGAGAGGTAGTTTTATTAGACATTACTGGGGATAGGTAGTTTTATTAGATATTACTGGGAGGTATGGAGTGCCAACATGTTGTATCCGCAGAAACGCTTGATATTTCTTTCATGTATCTTGTAAACATCCTTTATTGTGTCTGCAGCATAAAAACTGTCCTCGTGACCTTTGAAAGATCTGACCTTTTACCAAGGTTCCGCCGAGTGTATAAAGATATAAAGATATTCCCCTGCTTAGTATTCTACCTGGAGTCCGTCCTGGAGAAATACAATAAAACAATCTGAACAATTACGAGTATATGTATAATGTATGTTTGGAGAATAAATGTATAATATGTAATATACATGCATAGCACGCAGTCTGTGGTATTCATATTGTTTAGGTTTTACAGGATGCTTCAATAAACACGAGATTCCAGTGACAACTTTAAAGGGACCGTTCACCTTTTTGGGTAATTTTAGGGTAAACTAAACAGCCTATTTGCTCTTGATTGGTAATAGTCTTACTTTTCAAAGACAACTGTGGCCGAAGAAAAAGCCGATTTTTCGTTCAGAATTTGAGCGGAAAGGGACGGTCCCTCTCTATAGACACTATTTAATGTTTTTTCAGTAACAGCAGCCCAATAACATTTAAATTTATTATATTTTAATGTCATTATGTGTTCGTTATTATGTACTAAAATCTGAAAACTTTTGATATTTGAGTTAGCAAGAAATTTACGTTTTTCGTATTAAAACATGTAAAATGTGTTTACAAAGACGACGTCTCTACGACAATCAATTAATCATTAATCGTATTTTGGTTCGTAGATTTTGTATATTTTTTTCCAGGGATTTAAAAATCCGAGTTTGTGGCAAAAACTCATTTCCTTTTACTAGGACTCAAAAAGGCATGTCTTCTAAAGTATTTTTCATGTGAGCGGTAAAAATCCTTTAAAATACCCTTGAAATCTTGACATAAAATCCATTTTTATTTGGACACCCTGGGACCAGATTTTATGAATAGCAAGTGGTAGTTGAACCACTTACCACCGTTTTAACCTAAAGGGAAGTGTTTCAATTTGAAGTGGTTCAGCCACTTCTCCTTTTCATTAGATTTGGTCCCTGTAATCTATTAGATCTAGGAGTTTACGAGATATATGGATAGATCATATAGATCAATAAGTCTGCTAGATAATATAGAAACTACAATAGGAAGCTTAGCACGCATGGAATGCGTACTCGTGAATTGTGCTTATTTATAAAAATATATTTGTTGCGACAACAAGATTTTAAATTATTTAAATTAATAATATAACCTTGTAATGGAAATCAGACCGAACACACATTTAAAAACGTCAAAGCAGATAAATTACCTGTACAAAAGGAAACAAGTTTAGTGTGTGTCAATATGGCCTCACATTAATCTCACTAAAAGGAGATAATTCATTCGGTGTTGTGCCGGGCCTTGTTTTGCTTTATATAGTCGTTTTCTATACTGTACAACTTGCTCTGAAAGCCAGTCCATTACATAACCCTTTAAAGGCTGGGGGGTCTGAATCTAAGTATAGACTGGGGGGGCGTCCCACGCACCCCCCCCCCCAAGGAAAAAGGTCTCTGAGAATAGGTATAGGATTAAAATGCATGTTCAAAGCCAAATTTTTCAAGGCCAGCTAATTGAAAAAAATTAGATCGATATCTTTTGTAGTTTGGGTGCAAGGAAGGGTTGAAAAAAATATTAAAAAAGGTAAAAAATGTAAAAGAATATTTATTTTTTGTTTAAAACAAATATCAAAGTGTGGTACATGTTCCTATGTCCATTTTTCAAAGACATAAAAAAAAATTGTACAAAAAATCCTTAAAATTTCTATTTATTAACAGTCAAAAAATTTCACGGTGGTAGTGTAATAAATGAGAGTGCTAGGGCAAAAAAAAACTAGAGGGGGGCGTAGAACGCCCCCCCCCCACAGCCTGGTTAGGGTTAGTATAAACCGAGTCCGAAATTTAAAACATTATCGTCATGAAACCCAGCATTTTTTTATTTTTCAATCAATACCTACACAAATGTAGAGCTAGAGAAGTAGAACCAAAAAAGGAAACAGGAGAGTTTCATTCAACGATACTCACTGAAATTTTTCATTGTATTTACGTAAAATTTTGTTAATTAGATCGACCCCCACCACCACTTTATACACATACATATAAACAGTTTGTTTTGAATCTTCATGACAAGAACAATCTTAAGGAACAATAATTTTCTTAAAACATTTTTTAAAAAGTGAATATTAGCAAATTTTCTTTTTTTCCATCTCATGATCTGAGTTCGTTTCCCTTTTGTCCATTTGACAGCCAAATTCTTTTTTTTAATAATCTTTTTTTTCTTGTTTTTTTTAACACTTTTATTGTCGATTTTGATGGTTATTATATTGTTAGAACTGACGAGGGTCAACCTAGACTAAAATATATTTTTAATAAATGTGAAACTAACATCTACTTTTTTACTTTGCATGTATTCATGTAGGGTTCATGATTCGAGAAGAAAAGTAATCTTATGTGAAGAGTGAGAAATGATTAAGAAAATTGTATTATTATGTTAATGAGGAAATACTACCACGTCTAATTAGAGAATCATTAGCTAATAATTATCCTTTTCCATTATGGAAGATTTATTAAGGATTTTCATGTAATTATAAACTATTTAAAGAGACTGCGTCAAAATTTAAAAAATACGAGCATGTCAGATTCACAACGGTACCCTTGAAACCTTAAATGTGGAAGTTTTTAATTCTAACAATTTCTTCATTGTTTCTAAAAGACACTTTTGCAAAGAAACAATCTATGAAAATAAAGAGTTTTCAAAACTACAACATTGATCTAATTTAAAAATAATCTGGTTTTAAAGGTAATTGTTCAACGTCATAACGGGTATTTTTCTTATCATGACAGGTAGTTATAATTAAAATAGTTTTATAATCATAACTGTCAACCGATTGTCATGATTGCTGTAGAAAACTATGATGAAAACATTTTCATGATCATCAATGCTCGTCATGATCTTAAAATTTTGTCATGATCATGAAGACTTGCCATAATCATAAAATTTTCTCACGTTCATAAAACTTTTTTTCAAACATATTATTTTCCCGAGAAAATGCTTTTTATTAAAACGAAAAAATATTTTTAAACAAAGTCTAATTTTGTTTTCAGAAAAGAGAATAAAATATATTAAGAAAAAGATCTAAGGATAATAATAATGTGAAGATGAAAGAATGAATTAAGCAATATCCTCTAATTCTTTTATTTCTTCTCTCTAAAACCATGATATAATTATTTCAGTTTTGTAAATAAATGTTTGTATACAAACATTTTAGCTTCATACAAATTACGTCATGGATGTATTCCAACTGTGTTATTTTGTATCTACCCCACACCCAGTGGCGTAGATAAGGGGGGTTATTGGGGTTATTTACCCCCCCCCCACTTTATTAGATTGAGTTTGTAAATCCCAGAAATGAGTGGAAAATGCAAATCAAACCCAATTAAAACCAATAATTTGATATCCATCATGATTTTTTTCTAGGGGGGGGAGGGGGTAAAAAAAATTTCGCCAATTTTTACCCCCCCCCCTGCAGAATCCTTATCTACGCCCCTGCCCACACCCTCCTAACGCAGTACGACAACCCCTGCCCACGTTCCCCACTTTAATTCTGTGTTGTGATCTTGCATTTGTTGCATACAACGTGCTGGGTCGACTATACCGCACTGGGTAGCCTGACTGGACAATATGATGAAATGCAAATACAGTACGTGTTGCACTGGCACGGATTAGGTACTTTTATGCTAGGGTGCTGAAACATATTGAGTTTAACGTCTTCCATAAGTCGATTCTTTTTGATGTCACTGAACATTGCCACAAAAGAACTGGCTTTTGTTCCTTTTATTGGGTCTATGGAGGTCAAAATGGTGGTCAGCGTCATAATCTTGTATGTAAGATTAAGAATTCAAAGAAATTGAGTTTTTGCCACAAATGCCAATTTTATAATACCTAAATCTCAACAATCAGATGTTGCATACCTACCTTTCATATTTCAAACTTACATTGTTTGATCCACCAGAATTCATAGTTTGAAATATCTACGGTCTACGACATTTGGTTTTAAAGAAATTGGGATTTAAAAATCCGAGTTTGTGGCAAAAACTCAATTCCTTTAATTTGTTTCTGAAAATTGTTTCATTGAAATATTTCTCATCTATGTTTGGAACTTTATACTAAGGCAGGGTGCATATTTTTTTTTTTTTTTTTGACAGAATATGTTGACTATCTTTTTAACAGAAACAAGACCCCTTTCAAAAATAAAGTTACAATGCTAACAGTTTTTCTTGGACATCCTGTGTTTGTTGTGATAATAGTAAATGTTTAAGGAGTTCTAACCCTAGATATCTGTAACAATATACTCTAGGACAACAGCAACTTCATTACCATAAAAATTTATCACTTGAAGGGACATCTAGAAACCTAAACATTAAACAGGAACAGAGATTGGACAAGATATGAGAGTGTTAATTAACTATACAAGTTCCATAGTAAATGTTTTAGTAGTTCTAACCCTAGATTTACAAGAGAGGAAATAACTTCATTACCATAAAAATTTATCACTTGAAGGGACATCTAGAAACCTAAACATTAAACAGGAACAGAGATTGGACAAGATATGAGAGTGTTAATTAACTATACAAGTTCCATAGTAAATGTTTTAGTAGTTCTATCCCTAGATTTACAGGAGAGGAAATAACTTCATTACCATAAAATTTATCACTGTAAGGGACTATACACAAATATCTATCCTGGTAACTTTAAGCAAATGTTTAATAGCTTAAAAGCAAATGTTTAATCGCTTTAAAGCTAATGTTTAATCGCTTTAAAGCAAACGTTTAATCGCTTTAAAGCAAATGTTTAATCGCTTTAAAGCAAATGTTTATTCGCTTTAAAGCTAATGTTTAATCGCTTTAAAGAAAATGTTTAATCGCTTTAAAGCAAATGTTTATTCACTTTAAAGCAAATGTTTATTCGCTTTAAAGCAAATCTTTAATCGCTTTAAAGCTAATGTTTAATCGCTTTAAAGCAAATGTTTAATCGCTTTAAAGCAAATGTTTAATCGCATAAAGCAAAGGTTTAATCGCTTTAAAGAAAATGTTTAATCGCTTTAAAGCGATTAAACATTTGCTTTAAAGCGATTTATAATTCGATTTCAAGTGACCCTGCAGTTAAAAAGTTGGCATGTATAGATTCACAAAAGTACCCTCTCAACCTTTATCTGAGAAACAATGAGAATGGTTAAAAAGATATAAATTCTTTTTAAAACGACTGTGAATTTATTGTTTAGTGACCCCCACTAATACAATGACATGTCCTAATCACAACGATACCCTTTAAAGCTTTAACTGAACCATAATGAATGAGCTAACCATGCTTTTCTTTTTAAAATTAAATTATATTTTAAAGTTACAACTAACAGCCTATAAAGAAAGGGGAAATTTCATAAAAGCTTCCATATCTTCCCTGTCTCAGTAAATTTTCTTTGTCCATGATACACTCCAATAGAAGTTAAAACAGATGCAAATTAGGCCACATCTTTATAATAAAAAGTTGATTTAAAAGTTGCCTCTCTTCCCTAAAGACAGGAAGGGGTCTACCTACCCATAATCTGCCCGCAGTTCTTAGTTGTTTAGAAAATCTTGAGAATTAGAAACTTAAACATTAAACTTGAAGAGAGATAAGAAAAGATATGAGAGTGTTAATTAACTATACGAGTTCCCTTGTAATATAACAATGTACACCGAGATTCAAAAGAAACTACAAGGAATTAAATTATAAACACGGATTTAGTCTGGGGGGATGATAGTTCTCTACCTGTGTCTTCAGTTAGCTGTACTGTACACTTACAACTGTTTACTAATATTGATAAACTATAAGTTAGGCCAGAATATTTGTAGCATATATTATTTGTAGCCTCACTATAAACTAATGTGACCTGAACCTTTTCAGGATATATACGATTTTTTCCATTATAGTTGCTATTTTTCTTTACCTTTTTTATATGCCTTTGAAAAATAACTAATTTATTTTATTTCATTTTGAACTCTCATTCTACAGTTGATTTTTAGCTTTAGCTTGTGAATTTGAAATTGTTTAATACTAGATTTAGTGCCCGGCGTTGCCTAGGTTTATGTCATTACTCATATTTACGCATGCCGTTTACCCCCGCTTGGTATTTAATCTTGAATTTAACTGAAGTGCTCGGCACTGCTAATTTCAACCAATTGATCCAGCCGGTTGGCCAGGTATAGAAAACATTGAAATAAGATAATTTAATTGACCAACAGCTTTATTATGTAGATAAGCTTTAAACCTCAACATCTCTGACCCTAAGAAAAGTATGACTAGAACTTTACTTACGTCTTGAACATTTCTCTATCAGCAAATGATGATTCAAAATAGCACCAAATTATTTCTTTTTGTGACAGACTCAAAAACCTTCAATATTGAACATAATTTTTTAAGTTAGCAAGGAGACAATTGTTTCAAATACACCATTCCTTAAAATGACGTCAATCATTACAAAACAAAACAGCGGTAATGTTTCCGTACTGGAAAAATACAAGGTTCATCGCACAATTTTTTTCAGCCATTTTTGGATAGGTTCTGAACTCTATTTGTAGAATCCAAAATTTAAAAAAAAGATGTGTATAGGGTATTTTTTATAGGGGTTTCCTGACATAAATGTTTTTCGAACACTGAACATTTCTTTTAATTTTTTTCCCTGCGGCTAGAGATGGATGAATTCAGTTTTTATCTCGTTCGTTCATCGTTCGTTAACGACCCATATATTCTCAAAATTATCGTTCATTTCCATCTATTTTGTTCGTTTTCACACTGAACAATCGTTCAGTAAAATAGTTAGTTCAGTTCGTTCATTAGAATTGTTCGTTTAGTTCGTTCAGTAGAATTGTTCGTTCATTAAAATCTGTCTTTCAATAAACTCATTCTTTTCACAAAAAAGTTTCAAAGGTTTGTTAAAAAAATCTTTTGTTCAGTCAAAAAACTATCGTTTTTTGAAAAGTTTGTTAGAAAAAATCGTTCGTTTAGTAAAAAACGAAATTTTTTTCAAAATCTTTTGAAAAATTCGTTTGTTCACTATTTGCTTTTTTATTTTTATTTGAGCCTAGAGAACTACATCAAAATAATATCAGCTTCATATTTGAGCCTAGAGAACTACATCAAAATAATATCAGCTTCATATTTGAGCCTAGTGAACTACATCAAAATAATATCAGCTTCATATTTGTAATTATAGTTAGGAAAAAACACCCCTAAAAAGCCAAGTAAAATGGAATACCTAGTTACCAATTTATATTTTCATGTATAATTTTTTAATCCGCATAATTAACAATACTTTATCACATCAAGAACGAGGAAACTATATGGCCTCTTCTCTACTCTACTAGACATAATACATTTACATATTTTCGTGGAAAATTACAATGCTGACATTTTTATATGGAAGAACAACCAAATTTTCCCTAAACGTAAGAAATCAAAAAAGCTGTGCCCTCTAAACCCCATTCCCCCCAATTATTTCCAAACAATTGTATCCGTTCAGATACAATTCAAATAAAATAAATTTTTACTAGGGAACAAAAATCAAATATTTTTACTTAAAAACATGATATTTTGACTTTTGGGTACATCAATCGTTATAATTTGACAACAAATAATTATCCTTGATGGATGTTATGTTACTTTACTGTCCCTTGGGATGATTACGTAAAATAAAATCCATATTCAATGATATAAAAATCCCTAAGATTTTTAATAAAACAAGAAACCTTGAGAATGTTTTACTGAAATGAGCAGGGTAGTGGATTTAGTATTTAGTTTTATATCTTAAGTAAAAACTATTTCAAGTTAGCAAATGAGCAAGATATGTTGTCTTTTATCAAAAATGGGTGTCCTTTGAAGAAATTGCATTTAAGAAGGACTAACTTTGTCTAGATTTAAATCATATCCAATTTCCTCCAAAAAAAATTTTCTGACAAAAAACTTGTTTTGTCTTAATTTGAAAACATCGAATAGCAAAAACAGAAACAGTTTGATACAAAGATATGAAAACAATTATTACATTTTTTATTTTAGAATAAGGTTTTTTTTTCACGCAGTTTCTAATATTACTACAGACATCAGGGACTATATTACAAACAGATTAAAATACAATAATAGCACAGTTTTAATCATTAGATTCACTTTTTTACAAAGGGATAGTGTCTTCAAAAGTTTTGGCTTCGACAAGCATTAGAAAAGTAATTTTCGAATAAAAATGTTGACACATAATAATTTTTCTATTTTGAATATGCCCGCCATATCGTTGATTTAGGCTCAAACCAAACCAAGCTTTGGTTACGCCCCAAGTTAAACATAAGCTTTTAACAAGAGAGTACATGCACAGGCTTGAGAAAACCAGACAAGTTTTTAAATAGTAAAAATTTGGCATTTGCGTCGGAACCTAATTTTTCAGTATTTAGTAGTGCCTGAATAAGTTAAATACAAGGTGAACTTGTATATCAATATATATTTCTCAAAGATATGCAAAGACCTAACTAATATTTTTATCTTAGTTAAAACTGATTTCTTTTATTTCTGTGCAATTGTAGAAGTAAAAATAATTTAATTCAAACCTTAAAGGGAGCGACCGGCTATGTAGCATATTTGAACTGAGAATGAAGTATTGTAGAGAAAACTTTAGGATTCATTTAATACCAATGATACATTTTTACGGTGTACATCATTTAAATAAGCGAGTAACGTTGTTTGTATTTCACCAGTTGTTTCAGCCAGCAGAAGAAAGTTTTTCGCAATTATTTATTTAACCAGAAAAAATCTGTAAAAAAAATTAATTTATAATAATTTGCTAATTAGGAACATATTTTATTAAAGAGATTATCGATGAAAGTCATAGTAGAACCACAGAATCGATAATTTCATTATCACTATCCTCCTTGATGTTTCTATATCTTTTTCGCCGATTTCTTCAAAATGTCGTTTTCACAATAAAAATAAAGCGACCCTAGCTAAAAGAATTTGCAGAAACCTGCAAGATTTTAAAATTAATTTTAATAACTTATTTTCAATGATAAAAGTTCATTATTTTTCTCAACCTGTTCCTATACATACATGCAACTAGTTTGTAGATTAGTATTTATTACATGTTTTGTCCAAAAAGAATTGTAAAAAAAGTTTCTTCTGCTGGATGAAACAATTGATGAAATAGTACAAACGACTCTATGCTCTTATTTAAAAATTGTACACTGTAAAAATAACTCATGTTATCAAATGAAGCCTAACGTTTATCTCTAAAATACTGCATTCTTAGTTCAAATATGTTACATAGCCAGTGTCTTCCTTAAAGGTCATTATAAAATTAACATAAAACTTTATCAGATATTTCTATGAATACAGCAGCGCAAATGTTTATGGGATTAATAGCAGTCTCACATTGTGCCAAAGACAAAAAAAGGGATAAAATAAAGATTAAAGATTGTATTTTCTTCTTCTGAATTCTGAATGAATCAATGCGTCTTTTAGAATTAGACAAATCACTTTTTTAGAAGATTTTGCAAAATACATTAATATTCTCTGAAAAGAATGTATGCAGAAAGTACTCGGAGCATTTTCACTGCTTTTTGTTCTACTTTGAACTGCTTCATGCTGACATGCTCACTGCTCAGAACGCACAGTGTACGCTTTTTCTGTACAGATGGTACACTAATAAAGCAGAGTGTACACTAATGCTGCATAGAGCGTACATGTGTACTGAGTTTGAGTAGTATAAAGTAAGTTATATTCACTAAATTTATTTATTCTACAATGATATGTGGAGCTGAGAGGAGAACTGCTATAGTTGTGATCACGGTAAAGGTGGTGAACGTGATCAAACAGAACCTTGGATAGATATCATCATTTTTAGATTGCAATTGGTTTCACAACAAACCAATTATTTATTCATAAATTAAGAGATTCCTTTTCCCTTTTTATTTGTACTTGCAAAATTTAATTTTGTATGGAGCAAGGTGATCATTTGAGAATCCCATTTTAACTTGTAAGCACTGATCCAAGCTCATTTTAAAGTAAGTATTTACTTGGCTTCCTTCGCGGTTGGTTATCACATAATATTTTAAAACTTGCAAATTTTATCAATCTTGCAAATGCAGTGCAAGATGTTTATATATGATATTGGAAAAGGGTGAAATTGAATCTTTTTGCATTCTACTTTCATCTGCACCAGGAACTTTCAATAACTAGTACTGATAATAGTACCAACCCCTTGAGAAAAGACAAAAGAGCTCTTATCTATATTCTATATTTAAAGGTTCAAGCTGGAAACTTATATGAAAGATAAGTTAAACAAAATAAAACTTAATTATTTAGTCAAACTCAGTATGAAACATTATAAACGATGATATCCTGCCTGTCAATAACCATAGCAGCAAACTTCCAGTCTGATACTATTTCCTCTTCATCATCTCGCATCCGGAGTCGGTTTGTCATATACCTGGATTTAATACCAATATAGAAACAACCCTAGAGAAATAAATCCTGAACAGTTACATTTTTTCACAAAAGGAATTGAGTCTTTGTCACAAACTCTGATTTTTTAATCCCTATATCTTCACAACACAATGTAGTAGACCTTAGATATTTCAAACTATGAATTCTTTTGGATCAAAGAATCATAAGATAGCAAAGATATAGGGATTAGAACTTTTGAGTCTGTGGCAAAAACTCAATTCCTTTATGATTAAGAGTAATGTTTAAACTTCATAAACTAAATGTGTATTGTGTAAAGGGTTTTCAGATTAAACTTTATAAACTAAATGTGTATTGTGTAAAGGGTTTGTATTTCGTTAACTCTTTTAAGAAATTTCGCAAAAATAAGGAATTAAGCTAAAAATGCGAAAATGATTCAAAATTTCGCGAAAAATATTTTTGGGAAAAAGATATCTCACGAAAACTATTAGTATTGTACTTGCAACAATTAATTTCTCAAGAACACTTGTGGAATTCTTTGCTCTGAGAGCTCAATTTTACTAAATCATTATTAATAATTTATCTTCTTCTGCTTTTTGTCTTGCATAAATTTCAGGTGTAGTATCTTCATTTAAGTGAAAATAAATATAAATAAAGTTTTCTGATATTTGATTAGTACATTAGGCATTTGCATCGTGGTTAGGGTTCAAAATCAGTGCTTTCAGGCTTGCTTAAACCTTGGTTAATACCGATATTGATTTCTACTATTTCGAAAATAAATTAAATTTTTTTACCTAATTTCTTTGAGAATACACTGCAGTTCTCTACTAGATGCACAACTACCCTAAACAAAAACAGGTTAAGAAAGAGGTCGATTGAGTAAGTATGGCTTTAACTGTTGCAAGTACTTATTTAATTCCTCTAATCTGGAAACAAGGTTGGCATAAGAATATTATGTAAACAGCATTGTAAGTTTTCACTCAACTAGAGACAATTTTAATATTCCAGATAGATTTTGTTTGCTTAAATACAACCAAGGCATTTCAATTGTTTTCAAATTTCAAAATTGTATTTTTTGAAGCTTAAACTTAAACAAAACGGCTCCTTTGCAAGGCTAAAAGTATTAATATGATTACAGGGGTTGTAATGCAGTTGCAATCATTTATATATAAGTGGCTAGAGTACCCGGCGTTGCCCAATTTAATATTTTTATTCATAGTCTATAGTTACTCCTGCCGTTTACTTGCGCTCAGTATTTTATTACGATTTTACTAGTTTGACCTGGCTAAAACAAAAATTCAAATTTTTAGTTTATGTCATCCCAAGGTTCCCTTAACAAATTTCAGCCAATTTGGTCCAGCTAAAGAAAACATATATATATATATTATATATATATATATAAGAAAAGAGCTTTATTATTTCACTCTCCACTAAACACTACTTTATCTTCGGCCAAAGTTCTTCAAATTACCGCAGAATGCACCAAAAGCTTAGTTGAAGGTGATATAAACTACTTAATGTAGAACAAGTCTGATGAGAGCAAGCACATTCTACCATACAGAGCATCGTTAGACCTTTACAGTTCCAAGCTAAAAAGGTCTAGTTCTCCAACTGGGGAGAATGTGTATATTTACTAGGACTGGTGCTGTCATGAGTAGATATGTTTAAAACAGTGTCGAGAATAAACATGATCATCTTACCTGTGTTCAGTGTAAAGGTATAACTGGAAAATAATATATACTACATTTGGAAAAGATGTAACTGGAAAAAAATTATCTACTAACTGTGGTAAAGGTATAGCTGAATTTATCTACTTAATGTGGTAAAGGGATAGTTAATAATCCACTACATGTGGTAAAGAGATAGTTTGATTATCTACTACCTTTGGTAAATGTATACATGGATTATCTAATACCTGTGGTAAAGGAGTAGTTTGATTATCTACTTCCTGTAGTAAAGACATAGTTTGATTATCTACTACCTGTGGTAAAGGTATAGTTTGATTATCTACTACCTGTGGTAAAGGAGTAGTTAGATTATCTACTACCTGTGGTAAAGGAGTAGCTGGAGGTTGAACATGATTATGATTATGTCCTACATTATTCTCCATAGGGTTTCCATTAACTCTCATAAACCCTCCACCCACTGACAGCGGTCTGAAAATGAATGCTATGAACTCTAAAGCTAGAAACTAAATAAGTTCCATTGTTTATGTGCTTTTTTAGCTCTTACTCGTAGCAACATATTATTAATCGGAGTTTTATTCTACTTTAGGTTCTACTTCAGTGCACTTTCACCTCTTTTAAGGTTGTCAAATAAGTTCAAGAATTCTGGACACTTATTCTCAAGAGTCATGAACTCCTTAGATTTAAATATTAATGCGTTGAATATTCAAAAATAGTTGTTAACTGCTTTCAGGGCGATAACTTTTATGGATTCTATTCTGTAAATACTAAGATAATTATTCTCAGAAAAACTTTTTATCCTCTCGCTAAAGTTTACTTGAAATACAAATGATGTAACTTCCATTAAAGGGAGTGTTCGCGAAAAATGTAATGGATATTATAGGCTGTATCTGAATTAAATTTGGATTCCATTGCTACTGATTTTACTTCTATCTTTAAAAATATGGTTGATGTGCGGCATTATCGCTCAGTCGCGCTCGAGTGAAAAGTGGAAGAGAAAGATTAATAAACCCCATTCATGTTTTTCCGAACACTTCCTTTTAGCATTTTAAATGGCCTGTAAGGACTAAAAGAGTTTTAAATGGCAAACTATGAACAGTTTGATACACGACAACAAATTTTATGGGCAAGCCGGAAAATCTTATAATGTTTTTTAAAAAGCTTTCTTGAAATGCATGGAGTATATAATGTTTATACAAATTTTGCTTGGCAATTTACATACTTTTAGTTCGACAACACTTAAATGGTTATTCCTGCTAAGAACACATACAGTACAGTGGGGTATTGTTTAAATTTTCTATTATAAGTTTTTTATGATTGATAAAACTTTTCTTAGGAAAACTCTAAATAAAAGATCAATTTCTGCTTTCTACGTTTAATGGATTTGCCAATTAGTATTTGGTACATGTGTTAATTAATTCTCTTGAAGTGAACTAAACCCAAAGAATTTGTTAACAATTGACAAATCATTCTAGCTGTTTAATACTTGTGAAAATGCAGCATCAAATATAATAATGAATAATGTATGATGTTTTTATGCATTTTCTATTTGATTATACCCTATGTTTCCTAGCACTATGCATAATCAATCCATTATGTTAAATATATAGAGAACACACCTTCAATATATTTATCCTAAGATATAAATATTTATATCTATATTCCAGGAGATACACCAGGAAAGCCAAATAATTTCAATGTAAACATAAGTGTACTGAGCTGAAAATTTTAAATGTTTTCTAAAACCCTTTGAAGAAGGACAAATTTGACTTTTAAGAAAAAATTTGAAAAACCTCTCCTTAAAAAAATTCTTTAGAATATGCTAAATGGGTATCGGAAGATACGCTGATTTTATTAATTAATCATGAGAATTGAGTTTAAGGGACTGTAAGATTTATTTTAAGTTATCTTCCATACAAAGATGACAATGTCGGATTCAAAAAAAGTAGGAAAAAGCGACATTAATCGGGCGTTGGCATCTTTGTATTAAGGGTCACTTGAAATAAAGCTGCAAGTCCCTTTAAAATCCATTTTATTTACCTGAAATCATCATCAATATCTAGAACATTTGCGAGCAAACTCTTTGATGCTTTCTCTTTCATTTCTAACTCTTTCATTCTTTAAAAAATGTTAAAATTATATTTCGTTTGCACGTTTACACGTCAAAAGTGCACATTTATTTGTGGTAATGCACATGACCACAGAGAAGGTTTTATGACTATATATAACAAAAAAGGAATTGCCGAAGATAAATATAAATTATTGAAATTTATTCAAAATCTATAAAGAGAAAGAAAAACTATTTTATATATACATATTCTATTACCGGATACATTCTATTAACGGGTAAATTCTATTAACGGATACATTCTATTAACGGATACATCCTATTAACGGATATATTCTAATAACGGATATATTCTATTAACGAATACATTCTATTAACAGGTATATTTTATTAACGGATACACTCTATTAACGGATATATTCTATTAACGGATACATTCTATTAACGGGTAAATTTTAATAACGGATACATTCTATTAACGGATACATTCTATTAACGGATATATTCTATTAACGGATACATTCTATTAACGGGTAAATTTTAATAACGGATACATTCTATTAACGGATACATTCTATTAACGGATATATAATATTAACGGATATATTCTATTAACGAATATATTCTATTAACGGATATATTCTAATAACGGTATCTTCTATTAACGGATACATCCTATTAACGGATATATTCTATTAACGGATACATTCTATTAACGGATATATTCTATTAACGGATACATTCTATTAACGGATATATTCTATTAACGGATACATCCTATTAACGGATATATTCTATTAACGGATATATAATATTAACGGATATATTCTATTAACGAATATATTCTATTAACGGATATATTCTAATAACGGTATCTTTTATTAACGGGTACATTCTATTAACGGATATATTCTATTAATGAATATATTCTATTAACGGATATATTATATTAACGAATATATTCTATTATCGGATATATTCCATTAACCGATATATTCTAATAATGGTTATATTCTATTAACGGATATATTTTTTAACGAATATATATTCTAATAACGAATATATTCTATTATCGGATATATTCTATTAACGGGTATATTCTATTATCGGATATATTCTAATAACGGATATATTCTATTAACGGATACATTCTATTAACGGGTATATTCTATTAACGGATACATTCTATTAACGAATATATTCTATTATCGGATATATATTCTAACAATGGATACATTCTATTAACGAATATATTCTATTATCGGATATATATTCTAATAATGGATACATTCTATTAACGGGTATATTCTATTATCGGATATATATTCTAATAATGGATACATTCTATTAACGGATATATTCTAATAACGGATATATTCTATCAACAGATATATTCTATTAACGGGTAAATTCTATTAACGGAAACATTTTATATAATTTTTAACAAATATATTCGCTGAAATTAAATAATCTCTGAAAGGTGTGAGTTAAGGGCAGGAAATTAGTGATGATATGAGGATCCTTTGAATTCAACATTCAACATAATTCAATTAATAAACTAAAATTTACAAACATCACTCATACGTAGTGAAAGGTATTCCAAATTTGAGAATTTACAAATCAAATTCTCATCTTCAAAAGTTTCGGATTGCCAAATTCTAGTTCATTGGAATTACCAGACCGACTTTTTGGTAGTTAAAGAAAGGTTAACAGTACAGACTATTCTGCAAACTTATATACAGCAGGATAAGGTCAAAAGAGATGAGTTTTGCCACAAACCCAAATGTTCTAATCCCTATATATTTGCAGCCAGATGGTGTAACTCTTCGATATTTCAAACTTCATCTAACAGAATTCATAGTTTGAAATATCAAAGGTCTACAACATTGGGTTGCAAAGATATAGGGAATAGAAAATTTGAGATTTTGGTAATAACTCAATTTTTTTTATGCGACGTTACTTGTCTGACTATGCGACCTCGTTGCTCCCCTTTCGAGCAGCCGTAGCACATTTGAATTTCCGAGCCAGGTCAACTTTTCCAGTCCCAGTTTTTACTGTATCGCTTGGACATTGGGTAAATAAAGGAGACACTCAATAGGAAAAGACGGTGCAACAAGGTTGACGCGGTCAGACTTTAGGTTGAATTTACTTTTACTAAAGGGTCAGAAGTGCGTGTACTAGTTATGATTTTACGTACAAGTACATATGTATTCGGTAGTCCGATGTTCTTCTCAATAACTCTTTAAACAGGATTTGTAATTGAAAAATTATAAGATTTCAATTTTACGTTCAATAAACTTTTGACATCCTCTTCTTGACAGATTCATATGAATTTTATGTGATTTAAAGGGACAGACCGGCTATGTAAGGTAGTTAAACTGAGTATGCAGTATGCCGGTCTGTCCCTTTAAAAGTTCTCAGTCTAAGTGAAACCAACGCATTTTCACCTGTTGTTCATCATAATTGTTTTTCTTGTGATTTTCTTCTTTGGTCGATTCATTCTTAGCACCCAGGGTAACCATTGTAGGAATACACTTCGAACCTAGAATATATATAATCATTCTAAGCACCCAGGGTAACCATTGTAGGAATACACTTCGAACCAAGAATATAAATAATCATTTTAAGCACCCAGGGTAACCATTGTAGGAATACACTTTGAACCAAGAATATATACAATCATTCTAAGCACCCAGGGTAACCATTGTAGGAATACACTTCGAACCAAGAATATATATAATCATTCTAAGCACCCAGGGTAACCATTGTAGGAATACACTTTGAACCAAGAATATATACAATCATTCTAAGCACCCAGGGTAACCATTGTAGGAATACACTTCGAACCAAGAATATATATAATCATTCTAAGCACCCAGGGTTGTAGTAAATGCCCTACTCCAATAATAACTTTTATATCAGTATCAATCCTTGTACAACTCAATCTAGAACTCCAGGTTCTCCAACAAAACCTTTGTCAGTATCAATCCGGATACGACTCTATCTGTATTCACAGGTATATGTCTTACAAGATACAACTCAATCTAGAACTCAAGGCTCATCAGTAATCAATGCAGATACGACTCAGTATGTATTCTCCAGGTATCTATGTTTCAAGATACAACTAGTGCTGATTCTCAGCTAGAATACTCAATCTGTATCAGTCCAGATAAGACGCTGTTGTATTCTTCAGGTATCTATGTTTCAAGAAACAACTTCTGGTCTATATCTTTCTTCCAAAAAAGTGATTCAGGACCCCTCTTGTTCGCTAAACGAGGAACAATTACATTAACACCGTAATCAAAGCGAAGTATTGTTCCAACTGACTTTTTTTTTGAGTTCTATGATACAGACTTAGTTTTACGTCATTATCTTCAAGCGCAGTTAGATTAATCACAATAAAAGTTTTGCTTAGTTATTTAAAAGCTCTGTTAGTTATTGATGAGCATAGTTAGGTTTAATAGCAATACAGGTTTGACATATTTAGTTTCCTCCTAGTTTTCTCCTAGGTTTCCTCCTTGTTTCTTCCCAGGGTTCCTCTGGTTTCCTCTAGGTTTTCTCTTAGGTTTCTTCCTAGGTTTCCTCCTTATTTCCCCTTAGGCTTTCCTCCTAGGTTTCCTCCCAGGTTTTCTCCTGGTTTCCTCTTGGTTTCCTCATAGTTTTCCTCCTGGTTTCCTCCTAGTTTCCTCTTAGGTTTCCTTCTGGTTTCCTACTAGTTTCCTTCTGGATTCCTTCTGGTTTACTTTATTTTTCTTCCTAGGTTTCCTCCTGGTTTCCTCTAGGTTTTCTCTTAGGTTTCCTTCTAGGTTTCCTCCCAGGTTTCCTCCTGGTTTCCTCATAGTTTTCCTCCTGGTTTCCTCCTGGTTTCCTCTTAGGTTTCCTTCTGGTTTCCTTCTAGTTTCCTTCTGGATTTCTTCTGGTTTACTTTATGTTTCCTCCTAGATTTCCTCTTGGTTTTCTCCAGGTTTTCTCTTAGGTTTCCTCCTAGGTTTCCCCCTAGGTTTCCTCCCAGGTTTCCTCCTAGGTTTCCTCACAGGTTTTCTCCTGGTTTCCTCATAGTTGTCCTCCGTGTTTCCTCCTGGTTTCCGAATTTCATCTGTCTCAGCAGAGAACAAAATGTGCAACATTGCTAGGCAGTTCATTCATAAATAATGTGTATCAATCAAACCCAAACCAAAACTCAAGAAGGAGAAACTATGCTGAAGATAATTTTGAAAATAAAATTTCGAAAAGAGAAAGAAAATATGCATCTTGAAGGATAGGTTGGAGTTCAAAATGTTGAACAGTTGAACCAGAGTTGGCAGGTTCGACTACTTATCTTGTACCGCGGAGATCAACTAAACACATGAACCAGAGTTGGCAGGCTCGACTACTTATCTTGTACATCGGAGATCAACTAAAGAGTTCACAATTCTCCTCAGTTCACAATGGTACAAGTACAACCCCAAAATCATTGCATTCTTGAATTCTGAAAATGTTCTCTTGGCTGGGGTGTATGCTGGTATTCATAGCCTTATTTGTCATTCTGAGGAGATGGTGCATGAAGAAGAGGGAGATGGTACATAAATAAAAGTAAAATGCTGTATGAAGATAAGGGATATGGTGCATGAAATGAGGGAGATGGTGCATGAAGATGAGGGAGATGGTGCATGAAGATGAGGTAGATGGTGTATGAAGATGAGGGTGATGGTATATGAAGATGAGGGAGATGATGCATGAAGATGAGAAAGATGGTACTTGAAGATGAGGGAGATGGTGCATGAAGATGAGGGAGATGGTGCATGAAGATGAGGGAGATGGTGCATGAAGATGAGGGAGATGGTGCATGAAGATGAGGGAGGTGGTGCATGAAGATGAGGGAGGTGGTGCATGAAGATGAGCAGATAAAAGAAATATAGAGAAAGAAGAGGAGAGAAGAGGGAGGAATTTACCGCATTAATTGAACTTTCTTTCTCTTGAGAGATATTAGTTAAAGCAATAAAAGTCTGAGAAGACCTAAGTGTACAAGAATATGTAGATATTGTGTAAATAATGGAGAAATAATGGAGAAAACAACAACTGTGCCCTCCACTGACTTTTCCACAGACAATACTTAAACTTAACTTTAGGAGATAGTATATTGTTGGTAAATGTCACATGAACTCAGACTTCCCAATGCAGATGTACACTGCATTGAGCAGAAAATTTAGAAACAAGGTTTAATTAGGAGAACTTATCCCGGTATTTTAGAACTTCAAGTAAAACTGTGCAGTGTGTGCGGTCAAAAAAATGTTTAGACCTTTAGTATAAAAAAATGTCTTGGTATTTAAATTGTTTTATAACTTTTGTATTTCAAACAATGAATTATGACAGCTTAAAGAGTCAACGTTTGAAATAATAAAGTGAGCTGAAAATGCTGGTGGACATTGCGCTGTATTGAGTTGAGACTTTACGTAGGTAGACAATAGATAGATAGCGCACACGTTCCAGCAATTTCAGCGGACTGCAAGCGTCTGAGCCCAAAACTTAAAACAGGGTATCGTTATGAAAACCAGTTTTGAAACCCGGGTTTCAAGAATGGGGTTAGGCAGTTTTGTGGATATCAATATTTTTGTTATGAAATATTTTTTTTTTATTAAGTTTCTTCATATTTTCCATTCTTGTCAAATCTCTTAAATCAAATCTACTAAATGTTAAGACCCCAAAAAGAAAACTCGGGAGTTTCGTTCAACGATACTCTTTTAAATTTCGGGCTCTGGGTACCTTTAAACACACATATATATCTGTACGTACACGACGAACTCACAAAGGTTTAAAGGGTACCGTTGTAAATCAGGCATTCCCCTCTTTGAATGAGGGACACTTTAAATTATGCTTTTACAGTCACTTTAATCAGCATACGTTTAATTTATTACTTACCCACATAGGCATGACATGTGTTTCTGCAGTTCTGTGATGGTAATTGAGAACTACAACTGTAAGCACCACACTGCTGGCCACCATCATCATTATACAGTTGAAGTATGTACCTAGAGATATACCAGTTGAAGTATGTACCTAGAGATATACCAGTTGAAGTATGTACCTAGAGATATACCAGTTGAAGTATGTACCTAGAGATATACCAGTTGAAGTCAATCTCAACTTTATCTCTTATTTTTCATGTACTTCATAAAACGTTGGATTTATTTTTACAATTTATTTGACGATAAACTTTCAAAAGTAAAAAGCCATAACTATCAGGACTGGTTATTTTTTTCATAGTTTATCCAGTGTTTAAAGACAATGTATTCATTCTTTTTAATTAAAGGGGGGGGCCATTCGACACTTTGTGACACAAAATTTTGTACAGGCTGCTTTTGGTCCTAATAATTGAGATAGAAGGCCGAAATTGTGGCCTCTAACTGTGGTCATCACCATGGATCACGAGGATCTTCATTTTGACCTCCATGAACTCAGAAAATACGGGAAAACCCGTTTTTTTCATTCTAATTTAATTATTATAAGTTAATCAAACATGTTTACACATTTTTTGCTACAAAAATGGTCAAAATATTAAATCAATGAAAATAAGTCATGATATGGTTTTGGTGTTCTGATTCCATTCTGATACTCCTTTTTGACCTCAAATGATCCTGGAGGTCGTGACCTACAAAATTTGCTTATCTCTGGAGGTCAAAATAGGAATTCAATGAAAATAAGTCACGTGAGGTTTTTTGGTGTTCCGATTCCATTCTGGTATCCCTTTTAACCTCAGATGATCCTGGAGGCATTTGACCTCAAGATATCAATGACCTCCGGAGGTCAAAATATGAAATAATGAAAATAAGTCTTGTGAGGTATCAAATCATATTTTATTTGGAGTTCCGATTCTATTATCACACTCCATTTTGACCTTAGAGGATCTTGGAGGCCTTTGACATCTAGATATCAATGACCTCCGTAGGTCCCGTTTTTTCTAAGTTCATGGAGGTCAAGATGGAGGTAATACCCTCCGATCTCGAATTTCGTGATCCACATAGATGACGACAATTAGAAGTTGCATGCAAAATTTCAGCCTTCTATCTCAATTATTAGGACCAAACGCAGCCTGTCAAAAATTTGGTGTCACAAAGTGTCGAATTGGCCCCCTCTTTGATTAAAACAGATAAAATATTGTTTGAACTTCAATATATTGACAAAATCTTTTTTTTCCAATTCAGATTTTTCTCAAAATTTTGTTTAAATCTATAATAAAATTTGGACTATGTACATAATTTAATCGTACACCGTTCTAGTTTAGTTCAAAGACTCTAAATCACTACATACAAAAATCACTTACCTCAAAAAAAGGTTAAAATTATTGTTAATTCTAAATACAAATGACAAGAAATAATGCATGTATCAACAAACAGAAGCATAATTTTAGTTGAAAGAAAATAACACAAATTCTAAAAAACAATCATCTGATTTTCTCTTTAGATTTGTTAAAAAAGTATTTAATGAAAATTGTAAAGTCTTCTTATCATTTCATTTTATGAAGCAGAGTTGGAGATTTTTGGATGATAAGAACGTAGTTGAAAAAGATACAGTTGGTTCAACAACTTCTCTTAATCTTTATTCTCGAATAATCGCAGAAAATCATGTTATTTGCAACCTTGCAGTGAAAATATGCATATTTTTAACCCTGTGACCCTCAATTTATATTTACTATTCATTACAGTACCATTAAAACCCTTTTCTGATCAAGAAAGAATGAGAAATATCGTGTTTCAAACTTGAACAGGAATGGAGTTTTTGCAACAAACTCTGATTTTCAGGTTACAAAGAAATCGGGATTAAAAAATTAGAGTTTGTAGCAAAAAATAAATTCCTTTAAAAATTTTGAATAAAATTAAACCAGTCATCTCTAGTTCATCTTCATCACTGTCTTCATAAGTTTCCAACTCCACTTTATTTTTTAACTAAACCAGCTTTAGCTAAACTATAATTTACATAAACTTACCATGCATTCAAACCTAATTAGGCAGTAAATTATAGATAGAAAAAGATATGATCAACATTAATCATGCATGTTTGGGTCTCAACAAACTCATATTGTTAGGGTTTAACAAATATAATTCAAAACGTTTGTGACTTCAAAGAGACATGCAATTGTAAGACTTGTTTATAAATCAGAAATCCGATTTCTAATGAAATCGTTGGAAAATGATTCGTAAAATATCAATAAACTCAACATTTTTTTAAAAAGATTTTACCGATTTTTTCAGAAATTAAATTTTCGTGGACTCACAAAAGGTTGAAAAGCATAGAAAAAAGAAAAAAAAAATTTTTTAATTAAAAAGATTAAATTCAAAAAAGAGTTTATGAAAAATAAAAGATGGAAACATTTTGATGAATAATAATAAGTACACTATAAATCAATTATTTTCTAACATTTTCGTAAAGATAGTTTTGTTTTCCACAGGCCCCGGAATTCTTTCAATAAGATATTCAGTGAAAAATTTAGAGGAACTGGTTTTTCGCTACAAACTGTAATTTTCTCATTCCTATATGTTTGCAACCTTACGGTGTTTGAAAATTATTTCTGATACAATTTAAAGTTCTACGACACCAGGTTGAAAAGATATACGGATTATAAAATTACAGTTTGTGACATCAAATTTCTTTTTATTTTTTGGAATCTGCAGAAAACGGGTTATTTTAATTTCTTTTGAGTAATTATTAATAATTTCGATGAGTTAACAATTATTATTCATCCTAAACCCTTTTTATTCTTTACTTTATTAAAGCATATTTAACTAATATAACAAAATATAATTGACTAAACTCAAGCAGAGAACTCCTTTGAGATTCTAGACTTAATTTTCAACTGTGTTAATCTAACCGTAAAGATTGTTCTAAACTATGTTTCATCCCCGTTTTAACTTTTCAACTTTTGTTTAACTTTTAGAAACAAGAAATTCGAGGAGCAGAATTTTTTTCTTCAAGAAATCTTAGTGCAAGCATGTTGCTAGCAGTTTAGGGTAGATGAACAGGAAGGTATAAAATGTAAAAAAAACTACATCAAAACAAACAAAAATAATTTTTTATACCTCCCCAGGGCCACTCTACGTCACAACAGCAATTTATAGGAAAAGCTGGGGTCATTTTACATTAAACATTAAAGCTGAACAAAATATTGTATATATTTCTATCAGACAGACGGAGAACAGACACATGACCCTAGACAATTATATTTTCCTGCCTACAGTATAGAATCCTAAATATTTCATTTATAACGTTGTAGTTTCTGTTTGTTTGTGTCTATGTCCGATTATAACTCACAAACCATGGACCAATATGCCTCAAATCAAACCACGAGAATGTTTTTAGCTTGGTTTAAAGATTCTAAATTGAGTGGATCGACATTTATAGCAAAAATTTAGTTTCCCGGCAAAATTGACCAAGTGCGGGTAAACGGCGGACGTAACTATAAGTAACCTGGGCAACGCTGGGTGTTTTATAGTTTTATAGCTGGAGTTATACTTTAGCTTGTCCACCAAAAACATTCATATATTTGTAACTTCATAAATTTACTAAAAATCTCTAGAAAATGAAGAAAAGTTAAATCATAAGAAAGTATCTATCAGTGATACTAGAGAGTGGAAACCATTTGTGTCATAGTTCTTTTAGGTAAATGAGTTTGATATGCATCAAAAACGTCCAAGGCAAATTTCAAGAAAAAAAAACAGTTAAAAAGGAATTTTGTTTTTGCAACAGTTACTCCTATATTCTAATCCCTGGATGTAGTTTAAAAAGAATTAATGTTTGAAATATCAAAGGTCTACGACATCGGGTTGCAAAGATATAGAAAGTAGAAAATCAGAGTTTGTGCAACAATTCAATTCCTTTTCTGTATTAAAACAATTATGGATTTCAAAATTCTTGACAAGACTTAACAATATTATCGAAAAACATTATAAATAAAAACAAAGACGCCATACATTTTATCTTCTTAATATTGCCAATGGAAAAAGCCAAATTACAGTATTTTTTTCAGATTTTTTTGGACAACGGAACTAAGATTTTGCCACAAACTCTGATTTTCTCGCCCAATTCCGTATATTCGAACTAGAAATTCTGTTCTGATAAAATAATTTAAGTTTGAAAAAACAAATATTTAGATACACTATCAGATTGAAAATTTGAGGTTTTAACAAAAACTCAGTTCTTTTCGAAAAGACATATCGCCAAATTACGTTTTTCTATGGCACAGTTTATGTCTGAGGAGAAAGCAGAATATATAATATTTAAGGTTTTAGAAGAACAAATTCAAATAAATATGATTTTCTAGTTCAAATAATCATTAAATATATTGTTGGGACGGGTTCATCCATAAATCATTTCTAATATTACAAGCGTTTTATTTTCTCTCCGATAGAATATTTAGTCTCTGGATGATATGTTGTTTTATTTTCTCTCCGATAGAATATTTAGTCTTTGGATGATATGTTTTTTTTTTGTTGAGTGTCGAATGTCGATGTTTTTTAGAAACCATCAATTTAAAGGATACTTTTAAGTGATCCTACAAGCAAAGATGGTAATGTTCGATTTACAAAGGTACCCTTGAAAGCTTAGTCTGATCAATTGCGATTTTGATATCAACGTTATTGTTTCTTAATTTCCAGTGCGGATTCTCTGCAAAAGTGACAATTGTGCATTTTTTGCTTTTAAGAAGCAATGGAGACATTATCACTTTTTAAGTCAGGAAAACGACAATATCTTCCACATTTTTGATTAGATGAAGGTTTCAAGGGTACAATTGTAAATCGAACATTCCAATCTTTGCATGGAGGGTCAAGCTTGAAATTACGCTTACAGTCCCTTTAATTCATTAAATTTCCGATTCACAGCGGTGCCTTTTTGCCCTTTATCGAATCAACAAAAGGAAGATTTACACGTTTTTCTTCTTAAAAATACATGAATTCTTTATATTTCCCTTTTTGTTCCATGCTGCATAAAACTGCAAGTTGCTGTTTTAGAACAAGAGTTGAAATAACATATTTGAAAAGAAAACGGTTGAAGGATACCATTTTAAATCACATATGTAAATCTTTGAAAAGAGAGTTATTTGAATTTACCTTGACAGTCCCTTTAAGAGCTTGAAGTAGGTTTTCCAACCTAAGTGGATTATACTTGCACGCAATTGCGAGCCCCAGTATTTCCGCGCAATTCCTCGCAATTCCGCAAAATTTCTTGCAATTCTGCATAATTCCTTGGAATTCCTCACAATTCCTCACAATTCCGCACAATTCATTGCAATTCCTTACAATTCAAGCACAATTCCTCGCAATTTCGCACAATTCCTTCAATTCGAGCACAATTCCGCGCAACAGAATTCTGATTAGAGACCCTAGCTTAAAGACTCTAAAGACACAAGGCACTCACTTCAAATTAGATTAATTTAATTGAATATAGGATCGTTTATCCAACTAATTAGACTATTATTAGATAAGATATTTAGTATACTGTTGAGTAGAATAAGGAAAATTGTTGAAAATTGTAGAAAGCCTGAATAAATGTTTTTTTGGTTACGTACAGCTCATTTCGAAATTTTTTTTTTTCTTACATTAAGACCCATAACACTGTGGAATAGGAACACGACATTTAAGCAGTTTTATGTGTTATTCATGTTTTTTTAGGGCAGTGTAAAATGGGCCTGTCTGTATAATGTGTAAATTGCACATTTGCTGTGTTTCATGTCTCTCTGTACACTGAACATATGAAGAGAACCTTCAGATAGATGAATATTCTCCAACTTTTATATGCGTGGTATATCATTGAAACCTCCTGTTCATTCGAACTACCGCGCCGAATTTTAGGCAGCTGAAGCAAGTTGTACAGCATACACAAAGTCTATATCAACAAAATGGGACAGGACGCAAAATGAATCATCGTTTTAATCAGACTAATGTAATATATGTACTGTGTTGCAGGAATATTTTTCGAAAAATATGATTTCTGTGGTTGTGATTGTGAATATAGGTGACTCGACTGACCTGAAGAGTGCATCAAAACGCCAAAAACTTGCACAAGAGTTTTTTATTCATTTTATCAATATGGGTTCAGCATGGTGTTCAAAAGATGCAGCGATCTACTGAATATTTAATGATTAAAGGGACTGTAAGCGTGTATACAAGTGACCCTCCATGCAAAGATGACAATACTCGATTTTCAACTGTACCCTTGAAACCTTATTCTGATCAAAAATTTGGAAGATATTGTCGTTTTTCGAGAAGTGTGTCTCTATACTGTGCGCTTCTCCATCGCTTCTTAAAGAAATGCGCAAGCCACTTTCGCAGAGAAACCGAAAGTGAAAATAACTAGTTTAAAAAAACAAAAACGTTGATATATAATTTATACTGACCAGACAAATCGGGCATTGTCATCTTTGCATGGAGGGTCACTTGAAATTACACTTACAGTCCTTTTAAAAGTTGTTATCATACTCATGCACCAGAATATGCTCAATTGATTTTGATATTTCACTTTCAACCTAATATTTGATGAAGAAGCGAAGAAGAAACCAACAATTTATTTTGTTCAGCTTGAAAATCAATTTTGTGAAAAATGACAGACAGGGTAAAATGGGGGATGCTTTTGTACCTAGGAGGGGCATCGCATCAGATACCCTTGGGAGGGCCTCAGCCACTATGTTGTGGAAAACAGTCAGTGAAAGTAGAATGGTAACCCCTAAATACAACTAGAACTTAGCATCTTAATCATAAGAGAAGACCCTGTTGTGAATCCTGGAACAAATTCTACTGAAATATAATGAATCCTAATTATAACACATAATATTTAGAAGACAAAATCTTTAAAGATTCTTCAAGAGCATAGCCATGCAACAATTGAGCAAAGTAAATGGGCTAAATCTATGTAATTCTATGAGTTTGAACAGTGTCATAGCCTGTCCATAGATGGTATGGGTTACCTATCAAAGGTACAGCATCACTTGTGATTGGCATAATCTCAGACACCATATTCATAAATACGGTCAGAGAGAGTAAAATAGTGACACCTAAAAATGAAAATGTAATGGGGGGGGGGGGGTAATTTTTGAAGATATTTTTATATCTATGGTTTAGCTCAAAATGATTGATCCATTTCTACTTTACACTCTCACACGTTGCTGTAGCATAATGCAACATGCAATACTGTTTTTTGAGTCTTTGGGAATCAAAGGTGTCTAGTTTTGCATTTTTATAAAAAACATTCTAGAAACTGACCTTCAACTAGGATTTACAGCTTATAATGTATTTCTGATAATTTTGAGATAGACCTTTAAAAATATGCTTATTGCTATGTAGATATAAGTATGGTAGCAGCGCTTACACCATTTAACATATCTATTTTTTTTTTAATTTCAAAATAGCATAAAACTAAAGTGTAGAAACCTACAACCTATTTTGTTCAGCTTAAAAATCACTGTAAAAAGACAAGATGGGGCGTAGGATCGTTGTACCTAGGATAGGTGTAGCATCTGAGACCCCTTGGCAGGGTTTCCGTGACTGTGGAAAACTGTGAAAGATAGAAGAATGTTAACCCCTGAAAAATAACTACAATTCTCAATAAATGTTTAAATGACCCCTGCACTATAAAGAAATAGATACTTAATATAAATCTTACACACAATTAAATTCTGAAACTCTGTCATCTTCAAATAGTATGAAATCTACATTTTTAATTACTTCAACAATAGAAGACGACAGTGCTGTTTAATATTCTAAATGAGCGTATAGGCATGCAATGACGCCGCACAGAGAATTGTACATAGGGCTAAATCTATGCTATAAATATTTATAATAAAAGATATGATACAGCGTCGAATTCTGCTCATTAACTTTGGGGTTACCTATCAAAGGTACTGCATCACTTGTATTTGGCATAATCTCTGATACCATACTCATAAATACAGTGAGGGAGAGTAATATAGTTACACCTGAAAATGAAACAACAGGGTTTAGCGGATTTTAAGTATTTAAGATCACCACGTGGATTCAGAAGATTTATTAGGTATGATTCATTAATATTTAACAACTCCTTATACTTTTTTTTAAGTTGTTCATATACATTGGCAAAAAATATTAAATATTCATGTTTTATTATCAAAAAAGTTTTATTAAAAGGACTGTAATTACGTAATTTCAAGTGACCCTCCATCAATAGAGTGACATGTCCGACTTACAACAGTACCCTTAAAAGCTTTGGCTGATTAAGATTAGATTTGAAATCTATGTTTTTGTTTTGAAAACTGATTGTTATCATTTGAGCATTCTCTACAAAAGTGACTTGAGTATCTCTTCCTTTAGAAACAATGTGGAAATTATTAGAACTAAACAACAAGTAAAACCACGTTATTCTGGCTTAAGGGTACCCTTGAGAATCGGACATGCATATTTAAATGTAGGATCAATAAAAGTACGACAACAGTTTCTTAGAATAAAGAAAACTTTAACTTATGTCACCACCAAAACATGTTCTGTAGACTAGATGGTTAGAACCATCCTGCAGACTTTCGAACCAACATAACAATTACGTTTTTGCCAGTCGAGTCGCTTGTAAAGGAATTATGTCTTTGCCACAAAATCTGATTTCAAATCCCTATATCTATCCAACCCAATGTCGTAGACCTTAGACATTTCAAACTATGAATTAATACAACAAAACACCACCAATACCAACAGGTTGCAAAGAAATAGAGATCCAAAAATTTGAGTTAGTGATAAAGACTCGATTCCTTTCCTAGATAATTTTCTTCGATATATGAAAACAAACAATTGTGTTTCTTTTAATGTTGATATCATTGATTTACAAGTTTCCAAATATTACCTTTAGAACGAAAAGTCCGTTTTATAATTGATTGAAAATATCTAGTAATGGAATATATGTATTGTGTATTAAACAGCCCAAGTAAAGCACTTGTAAGATTTCTTCAATAAAATCATGTATTGGCCTGATTCATACAACTTCAATGCATAGCATTTTATGTTCATTAGAAATCTACAAAATATAATGAAAATGTTCGTTATCTAGATTTTTAAACTAGAAAGGGAATTGAGATTAAAGTGTTTAGAAATTGTCCTAGTTGGCGAACATTGCTCTAAATAATGTATAAGTTAATAACATTCTATTAATCTTAAACTTTTTGCCTTCCAGATTTCAAGTATTGAGGGACGTGTAAATAAAAAATCTATTTCTTTGTTTACGCTTCTTAAACAGGGATCTAATATTAATTAGGATAAACCTAGGAATTTATAATTTGTCTTACATCGATGATTAATTGTTGTTAAAAAAAGTCACTGATAAAATTATTCAACTAAACGTAAGACCTTAATATCTCTAAAGCCCTTAAATAATCTTGTGACACGTGTGACCTATAAATGAATAAGAATTTGATAGATTAAAAAGAGATTTTTTAAAAGAATCAGAAATGAATTGGATTAGGCATGCCTACTCGTATCCTTTTATTATTCAACGAGAAAATTACTTCCTTGAGATATGAGACGACGTTTAAACGTGAAACTATTTATAGAAACCAACACTTTATTTTGTTCAGCTCGAAAATCATTTATAAAAAATAGACAGACATGGTTGCATCGGGTTCTCTTAGTACCTAGAAGAGGCATCGCATCTGATACGCTAGGGAGGGTGGCAGTCACTATGTTGTGGAAAACTGTCAGTGAAAGAAGGATGGTAACCCCTAAAAAAGTCTGAATATTCAACTCTCGAAAATGCATCAATGACCCCTGCGCTGAGTTGAAAAGATAATTTAGTTAGATCACACATTGAAATGAAATGTTGCATCTGCCATCAGCTTTAAAATGGTTGGAACTCAAGCCTAACTTTATAAAGGGAAGACAACAGTGTTTTATAATATTCTCAGTGAGGGCAAACATGCAGTGATGTAGCACAGAGAATAGAACATTGAGGTTGGATCTGTTTGGATTAAAAGTAGCATCATTGAACAGTGTCACAATCTGTTCATGGTTCAAAAGCTGAAGGGGGGGGGGGGGTTACCTATCAAAGGGACAGCATCACTTGTATTTGGCATTATAGCAGACACCATATTCATAAATACGGTCAGAGAGAGTAAAATAGTTACACCTAAAATGTTAAATGGGGTTTATAGTGCAACCTAGTTTAATTGCAGTGAATTGTGATGGACTTGACTTATACATTGGTTTCAAAGCATGGTAACTTTATGGACCAATCCATGCATTGTTTGCCAATGCTTGGCATAAATAATTAAAGCTATGTGATGTGTATAAAATACAGATACTTCTTTACTCAAATTAATTGTAGTGTCTTGACACCCTGAACACAAATATTGAACTTTTTGCTTGATTAAAACATAAATTTGTCTGAGTAGTTTTCTACTTGCATAAATGTGTAAATACAGCTAATTAAAGTTTGCTATTTGTCCTAAACCCGAACCTATTAGGGGAACCGCATCAGACGTATTAGGCATGGTTTCAGATACAGTGTTTAGGAATACTGTCAGAGATAGTAGAACCGTTACATCTGAAAGATTAAGTAATAACACAACTCTGGACAAATGTGACAATATGTACATGTGGGTGCTAAAATCATATTAACCTGATTATTAATTAGAATCAGCTTTTCAGGGGTATTTTCAAGCAGATAAAAGCTATCAAGGTTCAGTGATCAATTACTATCAGTACCTTTAGTGCTGGGCAGAAATGTATTTTATAAAGTTTTTAGAAGTATATATTGTGTTAATAAAATCCTCTCTACAGCTGAATATTAAATCCAAATGCTGCACCATGTATGTCCTAAAAATAATTGTTATTAAGAAGATAAAAATGATTCTAGACTTACCCAGAGTTAGCTTTTCTCCCGAGTCTGGTGGAAGTGTGAACCCAAGGAGAGCCATTGACGAGATGAGAACACAAGGAACAATCAGGTTGAAGAAATAGTATAGAGTGCGTCTCCGGATGTGAATTGTGAACGTGATGTCCACATAGGGTTCAGGGCAGCAGTCATAGGTCACACTGTTCTTTTTCCCGGGTACACCTGAAGGTATTCATGCACACATGCATTGGCTAGCCACCCCCCCCTCCAACATGGAGACATAACACAGTTAGACTAACCACAGTGTTAAGTGTAAACTAGTTTCAGTGTTGTATTTGAGTTAGAAATGATTATTTGTTGGAACAACAAAATTACTCTACTTGCTACAATTCATTTCACTTTATTAACAGGCTTATTATAAATATTTCAAGTAATATTTCATCATAAAATAAATATTTTATGATAAAAGTATTGGTGTTAAAACCCGCAAAATAGGCACCCCTAAAACATTTGTCTCTAATAAATTAGGTAATCTTATTTCATACCTATTTGAAGGACTTGAGTTTAATGCATGGACTTTGAGTTTGATACAGCCTCGACATACCAGTTTATTGTAACCATGGACCATGCTACTTTAGAAAGTTCTACTTTTTTAAATTCAAGTTTTACAGCTTTACTGCCCCCCCCTTCCCGGTCACACTTTGAAACCTATTTTCAGTGAACACTGTGAATAAATATATATGTACAGTTTGGATATTACCTATTAGATCCCATTCTCCATTTTTGATAAAACTACTGATGTCCCCACCATCATCTTGTTTTAACTGTAAATCCAGCTAAATAATTAACTTTGGTCAACACTTTAAACACTTTATAATCTCAACCTTTTATTAAATTAAATCTACTGTGTTGCTAGTGCTACATTACTTCAACTGCAGAGTTCTAGGCCGATGAAAAATTTTAGTCTTAGAAAGTCTGACATTTTGATGGTGTAATAAAACAAACAGAAATGTTCTTTAAAGTTGAGCCTAATCATCTCAAAGAGATTGAGTTTTTTCCACATATCAAAATTTTCTAATTCCTGTATTTTTTCAATCTGATGGGTTTAAACCTTTAACATTTTATTTAATCTAACATTTTTCAAAGACTTCAATACCAAAGGTCTTAGAAAATGGGTGCAAAGATTTAGAGATTAAAAACTCGAAGTTTGTATGGAATATCATCTAACTTCAGTTTTTTAGCTCAGATTCAATATCAAGGGATGAAAAAGTACAACTTGTGAACTCATTTTTTCTTCAAAAAAATTACAAAAATTTATCAAAGGTCTAAAACGTTTTATAAGTGATGGTGCCGGAGCATAGTAACTTTTCCAGAAATAGCAATGCCTTATATTCGTGTAGGTAATTATTCAGCAGAACTATAATAAAACATTCAACATGCAGAAATATGAAATATTAAATATGTGCAGAAATACGAAATATGAACTATGTGCAGAAATATGAAAAATTAATAATGTGCAGAATTATGAAATATGTCCAGAATATACTTTAATAAATAAAAATAGGGCGAATATGTACCCAATGAAATCCTACGATTGATTGAGATTAAATTTAGATTTTTATTCACAGGTTGTCTTATTAACATGTAAATTAAAAGACGACATTTAAATCGTCATTGATTTTGAATGATTGATAAGTATAGAAGATTATATCAAATAAATGGTCGTGCGCCTTAGGAGCTTTCTGAAATCGGGTCTAACTTCTCTGTATGTATCTTAAAATAATAACAGAGTTTAAGGATATTTTACAATTTTGACTTAATTTTGACTTTTTAATTTAATTGAAATCATGACAAAGAAATTGAGTCTTTACCACAAACTCAAATTTTCTCAATCCTATATCTTTGCGACCTGCGTAAACCTTTGATATTTTAAACTTAGATTATTTGATCTAATATGATTCATAGTTAAAAATATCTGAGGACTAAAACATTAGGTTGCACAGATATAGGGATTAGAAAATCAGAGTTTGTGATAAAGATTCAATTCCTTTCCTAAAATACACGTCAATTTTGAAAGCAAATGACAGAGCACATTTTGGAAATCCCACGACTGGGAAATTCCGTTGGTAGATCACAAAAAGTCGAAATATGTCACTTAATTCTCATGTTATGTTAGGATAAAGATTAAATTAACGATAAGATATTTTTGAATGATATGTGAAAAGAATATTTTTTTTCTTCTAATTCTCTATTGTAAGAAATGTTTTGCAAGCCAATACATTCACATTTTTTGATAGAATATATGTCATTTCACCATATTTCAATTTTACATATTCAATTTGAAAATATTTTCCGAAGCTTAAAAATTTAAATTTCCACATTAATCTTAAAACAAATAATTCTCTTTTCTTCAAGAGTTTAGCATTTTTTACATTATTGTCTTTATATTCATCTATATCTATATATATATATTGTCTGTCTGTCTGGGTGTCTGTTTGTTTGTTTGCATCCAATAAACGTCGAAACGGCTGAGCCGATCCGGCCCAAATTTTGTGTGGGACCTAGTATATATAAAAATTTGCCTCCAACAAATTTCGATGTTTAAAAAATGTGTATATATATACACACATTCGCCCCACTGTGTATACTTTATACTTGAAAGTACTTGAAATATATTACTTTACTCTATAAACTAACTAACTACTTAAAGTTTAAACAAATCTGTTATATTGATGAATGTATGTAACAATAGTAAATATAACGTCGTATATATTAGTAGTAGAGCATAAAGGAACGCAATGAACAAGGCATATGTGCAAAGCAAAGTATAAAAGGAATAGATAAAAAACAAGCAGTGTATAGGAGACTCCAGAGAATCCGTAGTGTACTCTGTTCTGCTACCAGAGTAAACTGCAGAAACCCTTCGTAATAAGTTCTCCAGACTGTGGGTAGCATACATGGCATTCCCATTGACTATATCAGGTCCAGGCCGCACTGTTTCTAATACCCGTATATACCACTGGAAACTAGGGAAAAAGGATTGGAATAAAATGGGTTTAAGAACTCCAGTTCTGTTATTTTATGGAGTGAGAAAAAAATGGATATTTAGACAGTTTTATACCTCGCTCTCAGAGGGTTAATGCGGAATTTAGAATATATAACGAAATCCTATTGAGAGGGAGTAGTGAAAGGATAGAAAAAAGTTACTCCAAGATAACTCTAGACCCCTCCCATGCACTGTCATAAACTGGCAGTGCATAGGAGTGAGTGGAATCAATAACAGCAGTTTCTTGAATATGTTCTATCTTACACCTCCCTTGAGTAACATTTGATTTGCACAGTTTTGTCAATTTGTAAAAATCAAGGTTACACCAAAATGTGAGTAAAAGTGAAAAATTATTTTTCAAAAAATGTTGTCCTTTATTTTAAAAAGTTACATGCATTCGTGTGAAAATACAACCTGAGTTGTACAGTGTTTATTATACACAGATCTAGACTGATTTAGATTTATCAAACCTGGAATCTGGAATATACAGTTCTAGCTCTATTTTGACAACACTACTTAAAAGGGAGTTTAAGTATAATCTTATGTTACTCTTCATGAAAAGATGACAGTGTCTAACTCCCAACGGTGCCATTAACAACTTTGTCTGAATTATATATCAATGTTTATAATTTTGAAAACTTAAAGGGACTGTTAAGGAAAAATGAAAGGTGGTATAGGCTGAAAGCTAATCACTTTAGCTCTTGATCGTCACCCATGAAAGTTTTATCTGATGTTCCTGTCTCGAGAAATTGATAAAAAACTGTGTTAAAATTATACAAAATTTCATATATGTAAAATTTAGAAAATCTTAAACTTAAATCACGTGACCAGAACTATCACCAATGGCAGAGCAGTATACTGGTCACGTGTCTCCGCCTGTATCACGTGACCACTTTACTGCACTGCCATTGGTGGAATTTCTGGTCAAGCAATACGGACGTATAAATAATATTATGAATTAAATCTATAAAAATAGAAATAACAAATATAAAATTAGGATTGGAGTAAACATAAGTTACAATTAGCTTTCTCTGGGATATCATCGTTTTCAGATTGGTTGCATATTTGCTGAATTTGATCTTATTAAACCCACTACTTTTATACAAAATTGTATATATATTAATTTTCGTATAAATTTGACAAAGTTGTAAATCAATTTCTCGAGATAGGATCATCAGATATAACTTTCATGGGTCGCGATCGAGAGCTAAAGTGATTAGCTTTCTGCCTATACCACTTTCATTTTTCCTTTACAGTCCCTTTAATACTTTTTTTCGTGGATTCTATACAAAAGTGACTTGCACATTTCCACCACAGGAAAACAAATATGAATTATCAGAACTACAATATCTTCCACATTATTGATCAAATAAAGGTTTCAAGGGTACCGATGTGAATCGGGTATTCATCTTTACATTGAGGGTCACTTGAAATTACACTCACAGTCCCTTTCCTAAAAAGAATCTCAAGGAACCTCTTAAATTGACTCAATTGTATTTCTTCCTGTGTTAAGTAAGTGAAACAAAATTTCACTTACTTTAATAAGTACAATTGGAGGATGATTTGCATTAACAACAGGATTCTTGCAATTCTAGTCGAAATGAATGTTGCAATTTTGTTCTTCGCGTAAAATCATTTCCCCCCTACTGTTAGCATCCAGAGGCCGGAACTAGTTAAAACTCGTTTAGAAATCAGTTCGTACTTATTGTTTATTATGTTTCTACTACTCAGAAGTATTCTTGGGCATCCGCTAGTTTGGATTAAAAACTCTGCGTAACTACAAAAATGTTTGAAAAATAGCTAATGCAAAGTAATTCAAACAATTCTACTCAAAAGCCACGTAAATCTGTTTTTAACAGATTAAGCAGTTAATCGCTTCAATTAAAAGTTTTGAGTTCAGGCGTTTCATAGAAAAGTGCCGACCCCAGGATGAATTTACTCTGAGAGAAGTAGATTCCAGGTTTGATTTTCAGTCTTTCTGCTCTTGGATGTCCTGGGATTACCTTCCACCCTGAGTAGGTCCAGGATCCGAACTTGAGGTCACAAAGCTGATCGTCAAAGGGAAACCATGTAATGTCTATCTTACAAGTGCTTTTGAATATTCCAGGTGGAACGTAAAGACATTTTCCATCACTGGACACCACCACATTGGTTTGGAAAGTTCCATCAAATTGTTCATCAGCACTTAAAAGAAAATCTATGGTCAGCGCGGGAAAAAAGTTCATAAATATGATGAACAATCAAGAAAATTTCATGAATAATAGTAGAACCAATAATTTTAATGTCTTTCTATACCACCTTAAATATTGGCGATGAATATGTAACATGTTGTAGAAGAGTATATTCAAGCATAGGACATTAAGCTAGAGTAACAACAGAACGGAGAAAGTTGGACAATAGCTAATCCTTTCTACGTGCCATTTGTTATTTTAACTTTATTCATTGCTTATATCCCTCCTTGAAACCCCGGAGACAAAACCAAGCAATTATGCATGGTCTAATCTCACATGCAAACAAAACAACGCCCATTTCCAAGCATGAAGAAACGATCCGGAGTTCGAAAATCTGGATCGTTTCACTTTGTTCTAGATCTACAGATTTTCCACGGAGCAAACTTTACCATCATGTCCCTCAGTAGCATTTCATACAGAAGAAGTTAATTTTAGTCAGTAATGTACATTTTATAAACAAGCTAAGCAAAATTAGTTTTTTTTCAAATAATTGATTCAATTTTATTATGGTCATGTTTGACCACTAGGGTACCTATTGTACATCAGAAGGTCGGGAGTCCACAAAAACTTTGGATGAATCCTAAACATAGAAAATAAAAATTGAGCAAGGTTCGGAAAGACCTAACCTTGGAATATGATGGATCATCTAAGGTAAATCATTTATGCATTTTGTAAACACGAAAAATTGCAACAACATGGAACAAATTATGCAAACACCGATTAAAAATCAACCAAAAAGAGTTGATGATTTATTTTGATTGAAGATTTTCAAAACGCCAAAATAAAGAAAACTTTTTGTTTTGACCGAATGACCGAATGACTGAATGACCGAATGACTGAATGACCGAATGACTGAATGACCGAATGACTGCATGACAGAATGACCGAATGACCAAATGACCAAATGACCAAATAACCAAATGAAGTAATGACAGAATGACAGAATGACTGAATGACCGAATGACCAAATGACCAATAGACCAAATGACCAAATGACCAATTGACCAAATGACCAAATGACCAAAAGACCAAATGACCAAATGACCAATTGACCAAATGACCAAATGACCAAAAGACCAAATGACCAAATGACCAAATGACCAAATGACCAAATGACCAAATGACCAAATGACCGAATGACCAAATGACCAAATGACCAAATGACCAAATGGCCAAATGACCGAATGATCAAATGACCGAATGACTGAATGACCGTATGACTGAATGACCGAATGACTGAATGACCGAATAACTGAATGACCGAATGACTGAATGACCGAATGACTGAATGACCGAATGACTGAATGACCGAATGACTAACTGATAGGATGATCAAATGACCCAATGACCGAATGACCCAATGATCGAATGACCGAATGATAGAATGACCGAATGATCGATTGACTGAATGACCAAATGACCGAATGAAGAGCTACTACCTGACACTGTCAACTCCGTCGAACTCTGATTTATTCCACTTAAGTTGATAATCTTCCCACTCCTGATTTACAAACAAATATTAAAATCAATAATTATTTATCGTATTTAGAAAATAAATTATTGACCCTTACAGTATTTGTAAATGAATGAATACAAAGTGTATTTTTTTCATGTATTTAAAAATATTAGCCTGGAAAATACTAATTTTCAAGCTAAAAAGTTAAAATCTCATCATTTTAATGTTTTATTATTTGTTAAAGGGATTGTTTACCAAGTTAAATATCTTACACTCAAGAATGTCCCTGAGACCCAAAATGTCCAAAATTGTTAGTCTAATGTTTACTAAGAAATCCAAGTTTAATGTTAATTTCGCCGATAAAATATAACTAAAACTATTCAAAATTTGTTGAAGTGGGTTAAAAATAATAACAATTAATTTGAGTTTTTTAGCCTAGGACTTTAAGAACATTTTTGAAGGGTGAAATAGACTTATTTGTGTTACTTATAAAAATGTTTGGTTTATTTTGATTTAAGCAATTACTTCTTATTATAAGTCCTGAATAAAATATTGTAGGGAAATTATCAATTTATCTAGTTTCTGCACAGAAAACATCAAGGGTTGACATTGATATAATCGATGTAAAAGGGTTAAAGCAGGGTTTCCAACGGTTAAAGGGATTGTAAGCGTAAATTCAAGTGACTCTCCATGAAAACAGTACTCTTGAGTCTTGAAAGCCCTGTCTGATCAAGTATGAATAAATTGTTTTTCTTTTTTTGCGGTTTCTCTGCGAATGTGGCTTGCGCATTTCTTGATTATAACAAACATTGGAGAAACTCACAGAAATAAAAACGACGGGTTTCCCTCCATTTTTGATCAGATTAAGGTGTCATGGGTACCTTAGTAAATCGGACATTTCCATCTTTGCATGAAAGGTCACTTGAAATTAGGTACAATTGCGTTTTTTTCAGTTTCCAATCATTGCGCTAAATGTGCGTAACAGAATTCCGATTGGAAATCCTGAGCAAAATATATATTTTTTATTCAGAAATAATAGAAAATGTAAAACCAAAAAAGTACAAATAAACTCTTAATTTCTCATCCTCGAAATAAGAGTTAAAATGTTTAATAGTTCATGCTTTGTTTTTCTTTTTATCAAAATGATTTATGAAATTTCTATAAATCTATTACGTGTACAGCTAAGTATATTAAAACCCCTTATTTCAGAGGATACAAGTTCCAAACCTTGATTATGTTCCAACTTGGCTAAATCACGGTTGGGAACTTTGTTCCCCTGAATTGTTCATGAAAACAGTTTAAGAGAAATCTTTTAAATTTTTAAGAAGAAAATTAAGAACAAATTCTGAAATTGGGTATAAAGGGCGTCTACAACTAAATAACAATAACATCAAAACATATTTAATCTGATATGTACATCTTATATAACAGAAGGTGGAGATCGTTTTCTAATAGTTCTAAATTCTTCTTTTTACTTCCAAAACGTTATTGAAAGAAATTTACTTTGAAAGAGAAAAAGTTTTTCTTTCAATGATTTGTAATTCATTATTTCTAACAGTTTGATAAAAACTGAAAGATCATACAACTTATTCGAGAAAGTTAGAAATGATAGAATTATCGAACTATGAAAATTCGAGGTCTAACCCTACAGGGACTACAGGTAACAAATCTTACCAGATTCAACCAAAGACATGTTATTAGCAACTGATTCTTCTCATCCTGGTATAGTATATAGATATACGTAGATATGTTTTTAGATTTGGAGATATTTTAGACATATCTATATTTGAATATATGTGTAGATTTTTAAAGACATATCTATATTTGAAAATATTTATAGATTTTTATAGGCATATCTATCTTTGAATATATTTGTAGATTTTTATAGACAAATCTATATTTAAATATATGTGTAGATTTTTATAGACATATCTATATTTGAATATATTTGTAGATATTTATAGACATATCTATATTTGAATATATTTGTAGATTTTTATAGACATAAATCTATATTTAAATATATTTGTAGATTTTTATAGAAATATCTATATTTGAATATATTTGTAGATTTTTGTAGACATATCTATATTTAAATATATTTGTAGATTTTTGTAGACATATCTATATTTAAATACATCTGTATGATTTTTAAAGACATATCTATATTTGAATATATTTGTAGATATTTATAGACATATCTATATTTGAATATATTTGTAGATTTTTATAGACATATCTTTATTTAAATATATGTGTATGATTTTTAAAGACATATCTATATTTGAAAATATTTGTAGTTATTTGTAGACATATCTATATTTGAATATATGTGTAGATTTTTATAGACATCTATATATTTGAATATATTTGTAGATATTTGTAGACATATCTATATTTGAAAATATTTGTAGATATTTGTAGACATATCTATATTCGAATGTACTTGTAGATTTTTATAGACATAACTACATTTGAAAATATTTGTAGATATTTGTTGACATATCTATATTTGAAAATATTTATAGATTTTTAAAGAAAAATCTATATTTAAATATATTTGTAGATTTTTATAGACATATCTATATTTGAAAATATTTGTAGATATTTGTAGACATATCTATATTTGAATATATTTGTAGATATATCTATATTTAAATATATTTGTAGATATTTGTAGACATATCTATACTTGAATATATTTGCAGATATTTGTAGACATATCTATATTTGAATATATTTGTAGATATTTGTAGACATATCTATATTTGAATATATTTGTAGATATTTGTAGACATATCTATATTTAAATATATTTGTAGATATTTGTAGACATATCTATATTTAAATACATCTGTATATAGTTGTAGACATATCTATATTTAAATATATCTGTAGATAGTTGTAGACATATCTATATTTAAATATATCTGTAGATATGTGTAGACATATTTAAAACTCTAAGCATTTTTATTAGTAATGTATAATTTTCCAAGAGTACATATAGGGTTGTTGTCCCTATATATTTTTTATCATTTATGAGTTAAAAAGATAAGTTTTTCGAGGACATAAAAAACATTAAAACATCCATTTTTTATGTTTAATATTCTGGAAAAGACCTGAGTCAACTTGGTAAAAATCATTCATCAAAATGATCAAAGTCTGTCCAAATGAAAACCATGGATTTCATCAAATTGATCTTTATAAAAAAAATTTATTACGAAGGATGTCTCAAAAAACGAAACTATTTTCAAATTCTAAGTAAAAATTCTGCTGAAGGGTTATAGCTCTAAAATCAAGTAAATTAGAACAGATTTATCTCATTCGTTAAGTTTGAAAATTTTTTATTCGTCGTAGTCTCATTAGTGGGAAATTTTTTATAAGATAAAATTCCAAGGGTTTCATCAAATTTATTTAGTCAAATATATATCTCACGGGCAGCAGTAGTACATTTGAATTTCCGAGCCGGGTCAACTTTTTCGATCCCAGTTTGTACTGTACCTAGCTCTTGGACAGGACTAGCCGGTGCAACAAGGTTGACGCGGTCAGACTTTATGCTTCATATAGTTTGAATTTACTTTTACTAAAGGGCAGAGGTGCGTGATCTTTCTATATCTATCTATCAAATCCTTCTAATCCTCGATAAATAAATGAAATAAAAACAGAGAAGGATATTGCAGCAGTTGATGTGAACCTGTACAAAAAGTCTAGGTGACCGCATGAGAGCTAAGTAAGTAAATTGCAGGCAAAATAGAGGGCTTAAATATTAATATGATAAACACTTTTTAAAATTAAAACTTTTTATTTTAAACTAGCTGAAGGTCCCGGCGTTGCCCGTGGAAAAAAATTAAAATAAACATTTCGATCAAAAGAATAAAATCCGATTTTTTATCCTTTGTCACCCCTCGGCCACCTATCAGTGTCCACAAAAATTTCAGACCAATCGGTCCAGCCGTTTGGCCGGCTATAGGCAACATATATACGAATGTCTTGTTGTATTATATAGATTTCACAATTAGGCATCGTCAAGTTTTTAACCAAGCCATAATCAACTTTTTTTTTAAAAACCTTATATTATTTCATCTATTAAAATTCATAGATTGAAATGTCTAAGGTCTACAACATTGGGCTGCAAAGATGAAGGGATTAGAAAATTGGAGTTTGGGGCAAATTCTTCATTCCTTTTAAATTTCTTCCATGACGAGAACTGTGGGGGGGGGGGGATGTTTTCCTATCCCCCCCTGTAGTTTCTCCTGAATAACTTTAAAACGGTTTACATTAGACCGCTAAAACTTCTCACTTTTTCAACATGAAAGTTTTAAATGGCGGTTTGTTGTTTCAAAAAAATTAAAAACGGTTAAAACTGTTTTATTAATTAAGCTACAGGGCTCAGACTTATATATTTGAAAAGGCCTTGAAAATGGATATCATAACATGTGTCATATGTTAATATTTGTCAAAAGTAAACTATTTTTGAAAATGTTTTCACCATACTTTTTATTTTTTTTAAATCCTCCCTTACACCCTAAACATTAAAGTCAGCGGTCTGATTTTTTTAATTAACAGGCTTTGAATAGTTAGACTATGGACATGTATCACACTCCTCTATCTCAACCCAAGGGCAAAATCATAGAGGGGGGGGGTGGAAAACATCCCCCCCCTCCAATCTATAGTAGACAAAAATAGCCCAATCAGGAAAGGGTTAATGTACGTTTTTGAACACATTACGGTATATTATATAGAGGTCCTACTTAAAGGTTTGTAATGACCCATATTCACATATTACCTGTTAAATTAACTTTTTTCCATCTTTCGATTTTATACTTTTTTCTTAAACTATATATTCAAAATATTAAAGTAAAGAAGTCGAGTTTTTGCCACAAACTCTGATTTGTTAGCCCCTGTATCTCTGCAACCCGTTCTTGTAGACCTGTGACATTTCATACTTCGGAAAGATCAACAGATCAAATGTTTTGTTTGAAATATAAAAGGTTTACAAGATCCGGTTGCAAAGATAAAGTGATTTGAAAATTGAAGTTTGTGACAAAATCTCAACTCTTTTAAACATATTTTGTCCTAAGAGATGAAATAAACTACTGGAAACACGTCGATCCAGACAGGATGTACTCCGTTGTACAGACAGGATGTACTCCGTAGTACAGACAGGATGTACTCCGTTGTACAGACAGGATATACTCCGTTGTACAGACAGGATGTACTCCGTTGTACAGACTGGACGTATATGTACAGACAGGATGTACTCCGTTGTACAGACAGGATGAACTCCGTAGTACAGACAGGATGTACTCCGTTGTACAGACAGGATATACTCCGTTGTACAGACAGGATGTACTCCGTTGTACAGACAGGATGTACTCCGTTGTACAGACAGGATGTACTCCGTTGTACAGACAGGATTTACTCCGTTGTACAGACAGGATGTACTCCATTGTACAGACAGGATGTACTCCGTTGTACAGACATGAATTACTCCGTTGTAAAGTTATTTTTACGTGATCTGTATAGCTTGGATTTTAAAGTTTCATGAATGTCATTTAAAATTCTCCAGAACTAAATTTTTGTGGCTGTCCTGTAATACATGTATGGAGTATATAAACATGTAAAATCTATAAGACTCAATATCAATATAATACCCCCCCTCTTTATAACTTAATATTAAATTCCTGCGGGAATTCTATTGATTATTAAAGGAACGGTTGAAAAATAGTGTCCTGTTTTTTTTCTTTTTAGAATTAAAGAATTTGTCTATTTTTCAACAGTCTTTATATTCTGATGCAAGTTAACCTATTTAATCTAAAACTGCATGCAATTGATAAATTTAAAAATTAGGATTTAGAAAATTAGATTTTTTCAAAAATATTTTACTCCAGCTTATGTGTCATTCACCGTCTTATGGAATGTTCACTGAGTAGGAAAATAAATTAAAGGGGCTGTTCGTGTAATTACAAGTGACTATCCATGCAAAGATGACAATGCCCAAAGGAATTGAGTCTTTGCCACAAACTCTGCTTTTCTAAACCCTATATCTTTGGATTCCAACGTCGAAAACCTTAGATATTTCAAACTATGAATTTTGTTAGATCAAACAATGTAAGTTTGAAATATCAAAGATTTGCGACATTGGGTTCCAAAGATATAGGGATTATAAATTCAGAGTTTGTGGCAAAGACACAATTCCTTTACAACGGTACTCTGAAACCTCAATCATAAAAATCTGGAAGTTTTTTTTACTTAAAAAGTGTTTATTTCTGTGAATTTCTCCATTGTTTTTATCAATAAGAAATGCGAAAGTCACTTTTGCAGAGAAACCACAAAGTTAACAGTTTAAATAAAAACATGAATATCTAAGTCATACTTGATCAGACAAAGCTTTAAAGGATACCGTTGTAAATAGGGCATTGTCGTCTTTGTACAGAGTCACTTGAAATTACACTTACAGTCCCTTTTAGAGCATTTTTGGCACCCAAACCCCTGCTGACAGGAAGGGTTCAAATGCCTGAAAAAATTGTATATTTAGATATTAAATGGTGCTTGAAGTGCTGAGGACAAAATTTAATTTTTCTCAATTTCCTAAACTTACTACATTCAACCATAGAGTGGAGGTTAGAACTTGATTTTTCTCATCCTGTAGTAAAGTATGTAGATATAAAAACTATTGTATAACTATTTTATAACTATCACATAACTATCACATAACTATCACATAACTTTCACATAACATTTTTACAAATTAACTGATTTTGAAGATGTCCTAAAGAAATTTTCTGCTTTAGTTCTTATACTTCCAAAATCTTAATTGAATAAAATGTGTCTTATTTTTTTAGCAATACACACAATATACAAAGCAAATAGTGTTTACGGTTTGCATGGGGCCTAACAACCTCAGGAAACCTTCTTTGATCCAGGGGGGGTGAATGAGCCCCAATATCCCCCCCCCCCTAAATACGTCTCTAGATTTAATGATAAAGACACATCGTAGAAGTTTAATTCCAATATATATGATCATTACCATCCAAATAAATCCTGTAATAAATTATAAAAAAAAAAGTTCTATTGCTCTATAGTATATCTCTCTGTATAAAGAAGTACTCCCAGTTTCTTTGACCAATTTGCCTCAAATTTTGATTGGGGAAATTAGTAGATGATCTTAGCTTGGTTTAATCAAAGACTTTGCTAATTAATTCTGGGGTATAGAAAGATAGTAACTAATGTCGTCTTCTCCATAAATCCTGTGTATTTACCCTGCTGTCGTTTCATAATGTCGTCTTTTGTAATTGTAATGAATCAAATAGTTATTTAATAACAGAACATTTACTTTTGGTTTTATTGCTCAATATTATCTCTAGTATATAATTGCTCTATACCTAGTATATTTTCTCTTTACCTAGTATATTTGCTCTATGCCTGGTAATTCAATATAATGTTTAATGCTTAATATTTTCCTTAGTATATTTGCTTTTTCCCAGTTTATATGCTCTATACCAAGTAAATAAATATAATATTATAACTATTGTATATGCTTTATATCAAGTAAATCAATATAATGTTTTGTTGCTCAATATTATAACTGGTATTTTTGCTTTATATAAAGTAAATCAATATAATGTTTTATTGCTCAATATTATAACTGGTGTATATGCTCTATACCTAGTAAATACATATAATGTTTTATTGCTCAATATTATAACTAGTTTATGTGCTCTATACCTAGTAAATAAATATATTGTTTTATTGCTCAATATTATAACTGGTATATTTGCTTTAAAACTATTGTATTTGTTTTATCTATACCTAGTATATAAATATAATATTTTCTCTATTGTTTTTATCATATGTATGATTTAAGTATGATGCAGAAGTGCGGAAAGGAATATATGTTGTGTATACGGTATGTATATTGTATACACTAATATAAATGATAGGGTTGTCTATTTATCTCCTGTCAGGTATTACAGGAATCTAATGAAAAAATCAGGAGAACTTAAGATATCTCTACACTACAGATCATTTCGTACTTTCCAACTTTCATTCATTACTTTACTTAGATTATTCTATGCTGCACTAGTTGGGAACCCAGCGTTGCCAAGCTACTAATTCCGCCGCTTACCCGCATTTGGGCGGCTTTTACCGGGAAACAATATTTTTGCTATAAAAATCAATCACCTCAACTTAGAATCTCAAAGCTAAGAACATTCACGTGGTTCTCCCGAGTTCCCAGATCAAAAGGAATTGAGTTTTTGCCACAAACTCAAGTTATCTAAACCTATATCTAAGTAACTTGATAGTATAAACCTTTGATATTTCAAACTTATATTATTTTATTTAACATAATTCATAGTTTGAAATATCAAACGTATACGACATTGGGTTCAAAAGGTATAAGGATTAGAAAATTAGAGATTGTGAAAAAGACTCAATTCCTTTAAGGCAAATCGGTCAAGGGGTCCTGAGCTATGATCGGACAAACAAACAAACAGACAAACAGATATTACAACTTCATAGATATAGATATGACTTCTCGAGAAAATCCAATGAATTTAGAGAGATCAAAAATATTTGACCGATTGCTGTCAATTTTCTAATTTTCTATCCTTTCTGGAAAACCTTCTCTATGCAAGGTCTCCTATCGTATATATCTGGTTTCGGGGAGAACGGGGAGAAATATCTAAAATTCATTGACAACATAAAAATGTTTACATTCTCAGATATCTTGAAAACACCCTCTAATATATTTAAGAAGTTGATTCAGAATAAAAGTACCAGAATAATGAAAACGGTTACTAATTTCTCAATTTCTAATCAATTTCATTACTTTTCTATTTTCTATTTATTTCTATGATTAACTTGATTCCGGTAATCTCTTAATTCCTTCTTCAGACTCTATTTACACTGTAAACTAGAGAGAAGGAGAAGGTCAAAGGAATGGAGTTTTTGACACAAACTGAATTTTTCCAATCCCCATATCTTTGCAATCTGTGTAAACCCTTGTTATTTCAAACTTAGATTATTTGATTCATAGTTGAAATATCAAAGGTCTACGACATAGGGATGCAAAGATATAGGGATTAAGAAATCAGAGTTAGTGGCAAAGACTCAATTCTCTTCTGCGACATTACAAGTACCGTTTTGTTATCTCCTAGCTCCTTTAGTTTTATGTTACGCATAAGTATGACAAAAGCAAATGTATTCAGTTACTTATTAAAATTTTACAAATTGTTTTGTTCTTCTCAATAGCTCTTAAATAAAAGTAGTAATGATTGAAAACACATCAGATTTCAACTGTACGTGCAATCTACTTTAGTTTCACGTCATACATGTTTAAATTCTAGCTTGTTCCACAGATTCTCACAAAGATATTCATTTAGAATCTATTTCCATATTTAGCATGATCTTTCAGTAAAAATATATGTTTGCAGAATCCATATAAATGCATAAAACATAATAATTATTATTATTATTATTATTATTATTATTAAGGAAATTGAAGATACTCTTTTAATTATGGAAAGCTTGGAACATGTTTGAAAAATTACGCACAAATGCTCAGTCGGAGGCATAGAGAATAGAATATATATTCTATTCTCTATGGTCAGAGGTCAGAGCTTTTGATTCAATGACCTTTCATTAATAGATTGCCAACTGCAAACCACTGCAGAATTCACCGAAAGCTTAGATGAGGATGGATTAACAACGGCACCCTTTAAACCTCTATCTGATTAACAACGGTACCCTTTAAACCTCTATCTGATTACGCGTTAAACCTTTATCTGATTAACAACGGTACCCTATAAACCTTTATCTGATTAACAAGGGTACCCTTTAAACCTCTATCTGATTAACAAGGATACCCTTTAAACCTCTATCTGATTAACAACGGTACCCTTTAAAACTTTATCTGATTAACAACGGTACCCTTTAAACCTTTATCTGATTAACAACGGTACCCTATAAACCTTTATCTGATTAACAAGGGTACCTTTAAACCTTTATCTGATTAACAACGGTACCCTTTAAACCTTTATCTGATTAACAACGGTACCCTTTAAACCTTTATCTGATTAACAACGGTACCCTTTAAACCTTTATCTGATTAACAAGGATATCCTTTAAACCTTTATCTGATTAACATCAAGAAAAATATTTAGGACAAGTTAAGGTATTCTTTCATCCAATCGGTCAGAGGACAGTGTAAAAGGTAGGGTTGTTACGAATCAGAAACACTACTCTAAAACTACAGGGTCAGTTGAAATTTTAAGAGCACTGATTCATACCGAATTGGAATTCGAAATTGTTCTATCCTAAACCTAAAATATTTCTTATTATCACTCCCTCAAAACATTTTTATAATCTAAATTACTTTAAAAATATGGTTTCTGTAATGTGTAATGTAAAATTTATCTTTAATAATTTGATACAAAATCAATTAATATATTCTTAGGTTTCTTTCGATAGTATCAATTGTTTTAAACTTGTTCAAAACCTTTCTGTAAACTTTCAATACAGAGTTTTATACAAATTTTTTTCCCTTTGCATTAATATCTACAGGTACGCCTACATTATTTGCTTTTTATTATGGGGTTAATTTAGTTTAAGATTACAAAGAAAACGATCAATGATGATCAAGGGAGTTTCATTATGTAATTTTTAATTTTATTCAGGTTTCATTGATTTATATTGAAGATTTTCATATGAAGCCCTATACATACTTTGCATAAATCCTTAAATTCTAGCATAAAAACAGTTATTACTTCTCTGTAAGTAAAATATAAACAGTTATTACTTCTCTGTAAGTAAAACATAAACATTTATTACTTCTCTGTAAGTAAAATATAAACTGTTATTACTTCTCTATAAGTAAAATAAAAGCATTACTTCTCTGTAAGTAAAATATAAACAGTTATTACTTCTCTATAAGTAAAATATAAACAGCTATTACTTCTCTATAAGTAAGTAATTTTTAAAAAAAGAGAGTAATTAATAGATTTTATATATGGTATAAAGATTTGGGGAGAAAAGTTCGAGTTAGTTTAAATTCACTGTAAGAGAACGTTTTACCAGAGCTGAGATTCTAAATTCATAAGCCCGAAAAAACGACTTTAACGTTGTAAAACAATAGGTAGGCGTCGGTGAAAACAGACTTATAGTCTGGTTGATTGGTCTGTTGGTCGGTTAGCCTGAAGGCTGGGTCTTGAGTGTGGGTGCAAGTAGGGCAGACGTGGTTGTCAGAAATGAGTTTGAGAATTGAGAACTCCGCAGCTGTGGTTGAGGGGGTAATGACCAGACTGGAACCCTTTGACGGTGCGCAGGGTACATTACCGCTTGAACTCAGACTTGTACTTAAGCTAGACTTGGGTTTTATTTAAAATCTAAACTAATTTTTGTTATGCTTTTAAGCAACTTTTGGTAGGTTTAGATAGTAAATTTCTTAAACCCCATTAACATTTTTATGATTAAAATTTTGAAAATCATTTGTAGTGTCAAAGTAAGATCTTACTCTCTGCTAAACCAGATTTTTTCTTTGGGAAGTATATTCTAGATTATTGCAGAACGCACCCACAGCTTAGTTGATGGTGGGTAAAAAATATTTTGATAAAGTTGAATTTCCGAAGTTTAAAAAATCAAGGAATTATTGTTCCGTGTAAGCAGCAGTTAGCTATTTGGTTAGACCCGAACAGAGAACCGGGCGTACTAAGGACTGGAGTCTAAGCCAGTTTTGGTTTTACTTTTAAAATTTCAGCTCTTGTAAGAGACTGGTTCTGGAAAGCTTCCAGTGCAATTTCATCTGTGACAATGAGGTGATGCCAGTAAAAGAGGGATTAGAAAGTAATTTTGAATAAATCTGGGTTTAAAGTGGTTTGCTTAATATCTTTTTAAAATAAGGTAGACCAGACCATGTAATTCCGAATAATCGAACAATTTCAAAAAAGACAGCTTTTTTTCCATACTGCTTCATTTTAAGCAAGAAAATTGCTGAAAATTTAGTGGAAAAAGAAAAAAGAAAAGTTCTTTATAATTTCTTGTATTGATGTTTATGACAGCTGAGCACTGACCTCACATTTTTTAGATCAAAACCTAATGTATTTTTGTTTATATGAATAACAACTTTATTGTCGTATGTATGAATAAAAAAAACTGTTTTTAAGACTGAATAAGTCATGAATCAGTAATAAGAAAAAATGTGGAAGAAAAAGATCCAGACATCAATTTGTAAGAAAAAGATTCAACCATGAATTTGTAAGAAAAAGATCCAGTCATGAATTTGTAAGAAAAAGATCCAGCCAAGAATTTGTAAGAAAAAGATCCAGCCATGAATTTGTAAGAAAAAGTTCCAGTCATGAATTTGTAAGAAAAAGATCCAGCCAAGAATTTGTAAGAAAAAGATCCAGTCATGAATTTGTAAGCAAAAGATCTAGCCATGAATTTGTAAGAAAAAGATCCAGTCATGAATTTGTAAGAAAAAGATCTAACCATGAATTTGTAAGAAAAAGATCTAACCATGAATTTGTAAGAAAAAGATCCAGCCAAGAATTTGTAAGAAAAAGGTCCAGTCATGAATTTGTAAGAAAAAGATCTAACCATGAATTTGTAAGAAAAAGATCCAGTCATGAGTTTGTAAGAAAAAGATCCAGCCATGGATTTGTAAGAAAAAGATCCAGTCATGAATTTGTAAGAAAAAGATCCAGCCAAGAATTTGTAAGAAAAAGGTCCAGTCATGAATTTGTAAGAAAAAGATTCAACCATGAATTTGTAAGAAAAAGATCCAGCCATGAATTTGTAAGAAATAGATCCAGCCATGAATTTGTAAGAAAAAGATCCAGGCATGAATTTGTAAGAAAAAGATCCAGTCATGAATTTGCAAAAGAAGAAAAACATCAAAACTTGCAGTGTCATTCAATTGCTGTAATCGTGAGAATTTAGGTCATTTCCTTCAGTCTACAATCTAGAAATATGTCTTTATCCTTTCATTCATCCTTTCACTATCATCAATTCAACCTTTCAGCCTTTCATCCTTCCTTTCATCCATTGATTTAACCATTTTGTTATCTTCTAAAAGTGTGAGATGATTCGGATATTTCTTGCAAAAGAATTCAGTTTAATTTCCGCCGATATTTTATTCAAAACATGAATTTTCCCATCCTTCTTCAAACACCCCCCCCCCACCCCCNCTCCCATCAGAATCCATAAACATACATTGGCTAGATCCGGATCCCTATTTTGCAGAATGAAGTCAGATAACGTGTTGAGGTTCACTCGCCACTAATTCTAATTTCAAATGTCTATATAATTTGTGATACATATGCTGTAAACCATTGATATTTTTATACTTTGACTGTTTCATTCTTTGAAATAACAAAGTTAAAAAATATAATGATAAGCCAAAATATTAGAGTATTAGGCATTAGAAGAGTAATATTTTTTCATATCAATTGTTTACATTTAACGTTTGGTGATATGATCCTATTGCTGATTTATCTTATGAAAAATTGTAGATATTTAGTTCCATAAAAACCAGAGTTGATTTTCTTTTAGAAGCAAAAAAACTAAATACACATATCTGCTTATATCAACAAATATTAATAATGTTTACAGAAAAACGTAAATGTAAGTATATTTGTAAAATATGTAGATATCATAAATATTATTTATTGAACATTTAAAGAAATTATATAAATTGATAGGAAATAAGATTACATAACAAATATGGTTATCAATATAAAAATAAATTGTTATTAAAATATATGTAAGATTTAACAAAAAAGAGAATATTATTAATTTGACCTAAAAATTAATAAATAAATTATTAAGATATTAAATAAAGGAATTGAGTATTTGCCACAAACTCAAAGTTTCTAATTCCATTTCTTTGCAACGTGATGGTGTAAACTTTTGATATTTCAAATTTAGATTATTTAATCTAATAGAAATCATAGTTTGAAATGTCTACGACATTGGATTGCAAAGATATAGAAATTAGAAAATATAAGTTTGCGGCAAAACCTTAATTCCTTTAAGTGCAGTGTGCATAGATTAAACGGATAAATTTATAAAATACATTGATAAATGTATAGATTAAATGGATAAATGTATAGATTAAACGGATAAATGTATAGATAGAATGGATAAATGTATAGATGAAATTCATAAATGTATAGATAGGATGGATAAATGTATAGATTAAATTGATGAATGTATAGATTAAATTGATAAATGTATAGATGAAATGCATAAATGTATAGATAGGATGAATAAATGTATAGATGAAATGGATGAAAATATATTGTATATATATTATATGGATTAATATATAGTGTATGAATAATGTAAAATAGCTTACCACATCAATGATCTGCTGTAGAGTAACCCCGAATGTGAGAAGAAGCGCCTCTGATTCGTTAAGCACAGGACGGTTTAATGTACTGTAATCCGTCATCAAGTTCTTCAGTAGACGTTTCTCCTGAGGACCGCCGATACTGTCTAAAATAGAGAATAATGTACTGTACTGGAATATTCAGAACCGTAAATTTAAGGGAGAATCGTTAAACGAATATATCTAATATATCGAATATATAGAATATATCGAATATATCGAATATATCGAATATATCGAATATCGAACATATCGAATATATCGAATATATTGAATATATCGAAAATATCGAATATATCGAATAAATCGAACATATCGAATATATCGAATATATCGAATATATCGAATATATCGAATATATCGAATAAATCGAATAAATCGAATATATCGAATATATCGAATAAATCGAACATATCGAATATATCGAATATATTGAATATATCGAAAATATCGAATATATCGAATATATCGAATATATCGAATATATCGAATATATCGAATATATCGAATATATCGAATATATGAAAACAACGATGAATAACCTATTCATTAAACCTTAATTCAAACACAAAGATATCGTTTTTTTCGGAAAAACTTGTAAAATAATGACGACTTCCCTCATTGTCTTTGCCGCATTAATCCAATGTCATTTAAAAAGAGAAACTACAGTTGGATATCAGCAATTTTTCTATCTAAAACAGGAATATCTTAATCATTTGTGCTGAGAGGAAGAATCAAATGCTACCATCATCTTTAAATTTGGTGTCACTTCAAATTACGTTTACGGTCCCTTTAACTTCTGTTTTTAAATCTTTAAACTAGTTTTCGAAACAAAGGAATTAAGTCTTTGCCACAAACTCAAATTTTCTAATCTTAATATCTTTCTAACCTGATGGTGTAAACCTTTGATATTTCAATCTTAGATTTATTGATCTGAATTCATATTTTGAAATATCTAAGGTCCCCGACATTGGGTTGCAAAGATATAGGGATTAGAAAATCAGAGTTTGTGGCAAAGACTCAATACATTTCAAGAAAATATTTACTTCTGCCTGTCTGCTGGGCTTTAAATAATTGTTGTATTCTATAAATGTATTAATTGCCTCAAATATTCAATAGAACTAAATATATATTTGTCCAATATATAAATATTTAATTAGAACACTCCTGAACACTAATTCTAAGCGTTAATTTTAATAAGAAGAATTTAGAGGCCGAATTTAAAGAATTTGAGCGGCGGCTTAAATTTAAGCCGCGGCTCAAATATGGTTGGTTTCACTTAAAATTGTATTCAATGTTTCAAGATTTCAGCCGGCGCTCAATTGAAACCGGTTTTTGGGGGATTTAAGACGCGGCTCAAATTCATTAAATTCGGACACAGGGTGTCTTCAGCTGGACGAATTCATGAGAAAATTACCAAGAAATTAAAACAGGGGGGAAAAAGTGGAGAAAAAATTAAGATATGATATTTGGGCAAAAATAAGAAAATATAAAGATATTTTATTTCAAGGTTTCAGAAAAGTAATTTCTCTTAAGGTTAAATAGTACTCTCCAAGGATATTCTGTAAAATTGATTTTCTGAGCATCGAAAAAAAAATAAATGCAACTTCAGCTGGCAAGTTTTTAATTATATTTTCAGCATAACTCATTTGATGATAATGCCTGAATTTGATTCAATCGACAACTATTTTTTTGCGAATTTAAAAAGAAAATGTATTGGAGCGCGACATCCATACAGTATTAATACGAAAGCTAGTTTATTTTCCTATTTTGAAATAATCCCTATAAATTCAATTCAAAGGGTGTGTGCGCGAAATTTCAATTGACTCTCTTCATTCATAGATGACAAGGCTCTATTAACAATTGTGTAAAAGATATTATAGTTTTTCAGTTTTAATAATTAATTCACGCCAAAAATATCTTGTCTGGCAGATAAAATATATATAATTCAAATTTATTCAACATAAAAAAAACTTTTTGTTCCGAATCCATTCATGAATATAGAATATACATTCATATCTATGTAGAATAAATTCAATTTGAATATCTTTAAAAAACCAACAAACAAACCAACAGAAAAATGAAGAAAAAAAAACTATATTTTCAGACTTTTAGAATTCTATATGGATAACAGAGAAATTCCCCCCCCCCCAAAAAAAAAATAATAAAGTTTTAACATATGTCCAGTTTATAGAAAATATATGGAGATACGATACTCTTGTCTTCTATATATAAATTTGGCTTGTCTGTCTGTTTGTTTGTTTGTTTGTCTGTCTGTCTGTTTGTATCCAATAAACGTCAAAACGGCTGAACCGATCGGGCCCAAATTTTTTGTGGGACATCACGTGACCACAGGGAAGGTTTATGAATGATCAAAATTTCAAATATTTGTCTCCATCAAAATTCGATCTTCATTAAATTTTTGAAAATTTTGAAAATCCGCGAATTATTTTTGTTTTGTTTTACGATGTACACAAAGAGAACATGTTCACAATTAATTTAGAAGATGGGAGCGAAGCGCCCTCTAAGGCTAGTATTTCAAATTAGTACTGTGCAACGATCAATTACATATATCCTAATTATTGCTGGGCAATATAAAATTTTTCTAATCTTTTTTTGATTGTTTACTGTTCGTAACGGATCAGCCTATCAAGCATCCTCTTGATTGTATAAATAAAAAAAAGGTCCTTAACACCCAAAAATACTATGTCTAAGATTTTGATCATAATTTCCTCTTTTCAAATATAAAAAGTCTGGAGGGAAAAAATAGTAATTCCTTTACAGGGACTGGACGCTTAATTTTAAGTGACCCCCCCCCCTCCCCCCTAGGCAAAGATGACAATGCCCTTGAAACTTTTATTTGATAAATGATATGGAAGGTCACTTTTCTAGGTTTAAATGTTTTTAATTCTCCTAAGTTCTACATGCTCTCCTGCAGTAAAAATGCGCAACTCAATTTTGTGGAAAACATCAAATGGAACTAAATAGTGTTTAAAATTATAAACATTTCCATCTGATTTATACTTGATCAACCAAAGTATTTAAGGGTCCCGAAGTGAATCATGCATTGTCATGTTTGCATGGAGGGTACTTGATAGTACGCTTACATTCCCTCTAGGATTTTAGATCGTTGAATGAAACTTGCAATCTTTGTATTCCGCTGAGGATTTATTACTCCCCTGGCGACTCTTTGTTAAGATCTCACTTGGAGTAAATTGTTTTTCAAACTCGGTAAATCAACAGTTTCTTCTGTACAGTGGAACCCCAAAACTGTGGAATAGGAAGACGACATTTAAGCAATTGTATGTCTATTTGATGTTGATATAAAATATTTTACTAAAAGTTTAAAAATTAAAAACACGCCCATTTGGTAAAAGTAAATTCAACCTATATTAAGCATAATGTCTGACCGAGTCAACCTTGTGTCCACCGGCTAGTCCTGTCCATAGAGCTAGTTACAGTACAAACTGGGACCGGAAAGGTTGACCCGGCTCGGAAATTCAAATGTACTACGGCTGCCCGTGGAAATGGGTTTGTGAAATGTATACACTGCACAATTACTGTGTTTCATGTTCAGTGGACTGTCACCAATCATAATTTGGGTTTAAACATAGTCTTTCTTTCAAACAGTTTTATGGGTCTCACTTTCACAGTTTTAGTCGTGTACATGGTGAGCTGTACAGTGTCTTTTTTACACTGTACACAGTAAGGTTTTTGTCTGTATTAAAAAAACTGTACATTTTTATGTACATACTTAACATTGTTCAGTTTCTGTGTACAGTGTTTACTGTTTATTTTCTGTGTATAGTGTACACTATTCAGTTTCTGTGTATAGTGTACACTATTCAGATTCTGTGTACGTGTACACTATTAAGTTTCGGTGTATAGTGTACACTATTCAGTTTCTTTGTATAGTGTACACTATTCAGTTTCTGTGTATAGTGTACACTATTCAGTTTCGCTGTACAGAGCCCGAAATTTAAAAGAGTATCGTTGAACGAAACTCCCCGAGTTTCGTTTTTGGGATCTTAACATTTGTGTAGATTTTGATTTAAAAAGTTTTTAAAAAATAAAACTAAATAAAGTAATATTTCATAACACAAATATGGATATCCACAAAACTGCCTAACCCCATTCATGAAACCCGGGTTCTAAAGCTGGTTTTCATGACGATACCCTGTCTTAAGTTTTGGGCTCTGTCTTAAGTTTTGGGCTCAGTGTACACTATTCAGTTTGCGTGTACAGTGTAAACTGTTTAGTTTCTGTGTACGCTATTCAGTTTTTGTGTACAGTTCAAACTACTTAGATGAATGTCTTACTATACTGTACAATGTTTTGTTCATAGAAGAAAATCTGCCAAAGCCCGTGCGTTTGTAAATCAATTTAGGGAAAAAGTGTGTTAAAAATCTTGACAACTAACATAGGTATTTTTTGTTTTCTGCAGCAGTGTCAAAGTTAAATTTAGCGGAATCGAAGAAAATTAATGTTTTCTCTCCCTGACAAAATAAATATTATAAATAGCTTGTATTACAAAGCAAAATATTTTAGACTTTGTTAAAGAACATTCCAGAACTGCGTTTTAGTGAGAAAATACAGAAGGAACCTTTAGGATTTTGCCGATTTTTCTGTATTTATTAGTACAAGATTAAAACAATATATTATTGAGAATTATATATTTTTATAATAATTTTTTAATTTTATATGATTTTTCAATTTTCTATCTACCTTTCCTGGGGTCATACACAATTTGGGCCCGAACCGTATCCGCCATTTTGACTTTTATTGGATGCAAACAACCAAACAAATATATATTTATTTGTTTGAAGGGCGCTTTGTTTTTTTTAAAGCATTATTTTGATCATTTAATCGATGCTTACCATGCAACCATTCTTTCATTCTTCACACATCGTAAAACTCAAACAATTTATTCAGCTTAATCATTGGAGGAGTTCTCTTTAGACATTCTTCTAGACATTCTCCTAGCCCTGTAGGCTTAGCTGTTTTTGACGTTTATTAGACACACAAAAAAACACATACAAACACAGTAAATAAACATATATATATATCAAGATATGTTATATTGAATTGTTTCAATTGTATTGGCAGAAAAAAGAATGGCACTGGATCAGCTGTTGAATTAGGAATATAGAAAGTTCTTTATGTCCTAAAGGGACTGTACCCTAATTTCAAGTAAACATTCGATTCACAACAATATATATACTTTTTAAAAGCTTCTTCTAGTCTGGAGTGAATGAGATATGGATATTTTTCTCTTTAAAAACTGATTTTATAAGTAGCTGTAGTTTCTCTGTAAAAAAAAGGCTGCTGGATTTTTTGCTGCAGAAAAAAAAATAGAGGAATATTGTGAAAATTATGCACTCATTATGCTTTGAGTAGGACCACTTGCATTCAAAGTTTTTATCAATGATATTGATAACTGTACAAATGATTTGTTTATTGTAAGTAAATTTGCTGATGAGACAAAGCTGTGCCACCATGAAAATAATCATTTAAGTATACAAGAAGTTCTTGACAATCTGGTGGTCTGGGAAGACACCTGGTGTATGGGTTTCAACTCAGCAAAATACAAGGTACTCCTTGTAGGTAAAAGTAACCATGAACATGTTTACAGTATGATCTCTCAGTTCTTGAACAGGAAACAGACCTTATAGGGGGATCATCACTCAAAAAACCTTAGAGCCGGACTTTAATGATATAGAGAAGCAGTGTCCTTAGTTACAGAGATCAGCATGTTTTTATGAAACTGTATAAACACTAGATTAGGCCCCACCTGGAGTTTGCAACCCCTGTCTGGTCTCCTTGGACTCAGGGAGACATTAAGTTCATGGAAAAAGTTCAAATTAGAATGGTTAGTATAGTGGCTGGTTTAAAAGGGAGAAATTACCAAGAAAAACTTGAAAGCTTGGTTTACACACGTAACCCTTGAAAAAAGACGCAAAAGATATGACATAATACTAACTTTCAAGATTCTATAAGGTTTTGATAAGGTTGCGAGCAGAATCTGGTCTGAAACACTTGGAAATGCACCATCAAAACAGACAAGAAAGTCATCCTATCCTCTAAACCTCGTGAGAAAGCCATATAGAACTGATAAGCAGAATTGTTGAACCTTGGAACAGACTGCCTACAGAACTAAAGGAGAACAAGACTGTGAAATCTTTAAAGGATGGTCTGAACTAGATTATTTAAACCAGAGAAGCAAGAACATACCATGATGAAGCTCCTGCTATAATCCTACTTGTATTTCTAGGAGTGTACACAGAAGCAAGAACATACCATGACGAAGCTCCTGCTTTAATCCTACTTAGATTTCTAGGAGTGTACACAGAAGCAAGAACAGACCATGATGAAGCTCCTGCTATAATCCTACTTGGATTTCTAGGAGTGTACACAGAAGCAACAACAGACCATGATGAAGCTCCTGCTATAATCCTACTCGGATTTCTAGGAGTGTACACAGAAGCAAGAACATACCATAATGAAGCTCCTGCTATAATCCTACTTGGATTTCAGGAGTCTACACAGAAGCAAAAGAAGTAAGAAGATATCTTCTTCATTTTTGGTCAAATAAAGGCTTTATCTGCATTTCTTAAAGATTTTTAAAGATTTTTCTGTCGATAATGTAAAAAGTAGTAAATGTCACAATTATCATATATGGGAGACGGGTATATGACAATTAACATAAAAGGTAAACAAAATTGCCCGATTTAGGCTTAACATTTTTATGTAAAAAACCCAGGGAGTAAGGAATAGAAGGGAGATATAATTGACGCGGTTCGCCCTATCATATGATTGTACAATTACATGCTTTGCAGACGGGTACTTCATTTGAATCAGAAATATTTGTCTGATGTACATTTTCAGCGTATAAAATAACCTATTCTGAATATTTCATATACCCGTCTGCAAAGCATGTATAATCATTTGGTAGGGCGAACCGCGTCACTTCTATTCCTTACTCCCTGAAAAAACTTGAATAATTAGATTAAAAATACAGTGGTATGCAATTATAACAATATAATGAAAACGACTTTCGATTTCAATTGTGATTTATACCAAGCTTTTAAACAGCATGGATACACAAAAGCATGGAAACAAAGAGAAGCTGTCAATTAAAAAAGCTTTCTTTTTTTACGTATGCTTATTGACAAATAAAACGTAAATAAAACTCCAATTAAAAAGATTTTGTTTTCTGGAAGAGAACAGATAAAACATTCAAAAATCCAAATATCAAAAGCAACAAAAAACGCGCACTGATTTGAAAACAAGAAAAGTTTGGTTGTACTTTTAATTTTTTAGTGCTTACCTTTGAACGTGAGAAGGAAAGCTAGAATGAGGAAAAGTCTTCCCATTGTTGTTGTTTTTGTTAACAAACTAGAACCGGTTCTTGAAAGATAAACGAGTCATGTTCTGGGCACTATCTTGAACATCTTAAAAAATTGAGTTACAAATATTTAGATATAAGATACAAACACTAAATTTTGGAGCAAAATTTGAAAAGATGTAGCAGCTAAAGATTAAATTTCGCTAAATCAGTTGAGTAATTAAAAATATCGTTAAAAAAATTACTAAATTATTGATTCTATATCCACCATTGAGGGTTCTTAAGAAGGAGAACTGGGTTTCATTAATACCTCTAGTGCAATACATTGTACAACTGGTTCAGATAATTCTATCAATTAATCAATTTCTGAAGATTTTTCTTCTTCCAAAGAAAGTGAAGTGAACTGATTATTGTGGATTTTGTCGATCCTATTGTTTGCTGAGATTTGATTTATCCAAGGATACTGGAGATAAGGATAGATTTGATTTATCCAAGGATACTGGAGATAAGGATAGATTTAGTTCATCCAAGGATTCTGAAGATAGGAATTTTATCCAAGAATACTGGAAATAAGGATAAATTCACTTTATTCAAGGATAGATTTGGGTTATCCAAGGATTCTAAAGATAGGGATTTTACCCAAGAATACTGGAAATAAGGATTTTATCCAAGAGTACTGAAGATAAGGATAGATTTTGGGTATCGAAGGATACTGGAGATTGGGATTTTATCCAAGGATGGTGGAGATAAGGATAGATCTGGTTTATCCCAAGGATACTGAAGATAAGGATTTTATCCAAGGATACTGGAGAGAAGGATTGTATCCAAGAACACTGGAGATAAGGAGAGATTTAGATTGTCCAAGGATAATGGAGAAAAGGGTAAATTTAGATTATCCAGGGATACTGGAGATAAGAAATATATCCAGGGATACTGGAGATAAGAAATATATCTAGGGATACTGGAGATAAGAAATATATCCAGGGATACTGGAGATAAGAAATATATCCAGGGATACTGGAGATAAGAAATATATCCAGGGATACTGGAGATAAGAATGTTTTCCAAGGATATAGTTTAACCAAGAATACCGGAACTTAGGACATTTTAATCAATATTTGTATGTTTGTATGTTTCCTACGTTGTACCCATAATCCTGAGGAAAAGGAAGAAGACTTATTAAAATTTAATGTTGTTATATGCAAATAATTTTACCAGTAGATTAAAATTCAACTAACTGAATAATTATGGGTTTGTGTGTTGAAATCGACGCAATTTAGATGTACGTCAATATATATCCCATGAATACGTATCATGTTTACAAACATAGATTGTTAATAATGATATACAACGTACTGCAGGTTTACAGAATATCATGTTGCTGTGATTCATATTCATTGCACTATTAAAAAACATAAATACAGTCTAACAGTCTTCATCCTACTCGACACAGTTTTATGGGTATCACTGTATATACCTGTATATTTGTATGTTTGTATTTTCCTCTTTTTCTGTCTCAAACCTCTTGTTTTCTTGTTCTTGTACAATTGGAAATCATTATATCTGAAACAGACACATTTCTTAACACTGAAAGAACAACAGGAGGATATGGGGAGAAATATGTTGATGGAGGGGAGGGGTGGGGGGTTTGGTTTGGCATACAGGAAAAGTCAGTTGAGGGAATTTATGTAGAGGGATGAATTGGAATTTTTGTAGATGGATGAATTGAAATTTTTGTGGAGGAATGAATTGGAATTTATGAAGAGGGTTGAATTGGAATTTATGAAGAGGGTTGATTTGGAAACTTTGTAGATGGCTGAATTGGAATTTATGAAGAGGGATGAATTGGAATTTATGTAGAGGGATGAATTGGAATTTATGTAGAGGGATGAATTGGAATTTATGAAGAGAGATGAATTGGAATTTATGTAGAGGGATGAATTGGAATTTATGTAGAGGGATGAATTGGAATTCATACAGAGGGATAAATTGGAATTTATGTATAGAGGGATGAATTGGAATTTATGTAGAGGGATGAATTGAAATGAGTTAATATTAAAGTTTTATTATTGAGAATTGCAAAGAAACTGAGTTTAATATTAAAACCGTGGAGAGAGGTAAATTACACTTAATGTAGAACTAGGGTTTTATTAAACTAGTTCAATTCTTCTTTAAAGAGACAATCTTTTAAAACAAATTTAAAGGGGCAATCTTTAAAAACTAATCAAAGTCTAATTTGCAGAAACTTTTTGCAGGAATCAATCCATCGATTCTGATTTTTAAGAACCCCAAGTCTAGTTGGGTTGCTATGCAAAAGTCTAATTTAAGAGAACATTTTTTAAAAATTTGAAGATACTATATTTTTGTATAAAATATACATTTTGTTTTGAATATTTGTGTTTGTATATTGTACATTGTATGGTGAAAATTGTAATCTGTGCTTTGTAAAAAGTAAAAGATATTCTATTTTAATAAAATATCCCAGCTTGTCAAAGACCATAAAATAAAATATAAAATATAACAATATTAACCCTATATATTCTGGCGTAACAATATTAACCCTATATATTATGGCGTAACAATATTAATCCTATATATTCTGGCGTAACAATATTAACCCTATATATTCTGGTGTAACAATATTAACCCTATATATTCTGGTGTAACAATATTAACCCTATATATTCTGACGTAACAATATTAACCCTAAATATTCTGGCGTGGGGGTGCAGGGGGAAACGATTTTTCAATTAAATAAAAGTAAAAGATAAAATCTTACTTAACGTATTTAAACAATTAAAAATAGATAGGTTTGTTAGATTTGTTCCTGTTTTCTTGATCTAACCTCGTTACTACTATGCTACTATGTAGTGTTGATAGATTCCGTAAAAGCTGAATATAAACTGTTAAATCAGATCTTTAGAGTCAGAAACGATGCTTACATCATCACAAAAAATTAAGGTTAGTTAGATCTATACATATAGTACGCAATTTGCGTCACTTAAAGACAAAATGCGTCAAAAGAAGGGACTGTTCTTGAATGATATGTCCTAACTGTCAATTTTAAATCATTTAAACCTATAAAAATTCAATATAAGAATTTGAATGTCGTCCTTATTGTTTCATTATCTGTTGGTGACCCTGTATTAAAAAATTTTATACTAAATGATTACTACTATGTATAGTATACATCTAATAACTATGTAAAAATGGAGCAAACAACTCTAAAACTATAATTTCATTATTTCTGATTGATATCTTCCATAGCTTGGCTCCCTCTGTTTTATTGAATTATGTTAGTTTCTGAAGTGATTTTTATCAAACTTTTCTTTACTTCTCAGAACTAAACCTTCCCCTCATTTAATAAAGAAATCAATAAACATACAGCTAAAGAAAAACAAAAGAATATGCACAACTTGTGGGTCATACTGAAAGTTGCACATATTTTTTTTATTTCTAGGTTTTATAAAAGAAATATTAAATCATGGAAGAAACAGCTGCGCAATTCAATAATTTTCGACACAAGGTAATGTAATGTTTTTGAAGATTTTTGGCAACTGTTTTAGACCATTTTTCCTAAATTTGTAAATTATTTAAAAATTACCAAAATTGCAAATTCAGTTTTGCCCCTTAAAATGCCCTTTTAAGGGGCAATTGTGGAAAACAGGGTATACGATATTATATCATGAGATTTTTTATAAATATTTTTTTCAATATTGGGGAAAAACAATGCCTCATGAATGAGTTTTTTGAGAACTATACACCAAAAAAGTTGTTAATATGATATATATTTTATAAAAGTCACCTGAATGAGAGCCCTAAAAGGTCAGATTTTTAATGCATTTGAATTTATCAAAAAAACCTACATTTAGTGAATAGTAAGAATAAGATTTAAAAATATTTTAGAAAGAAACTTAAATGTTTTTGCAACTTCCTTTTCAGCACGTTTTCTACCGTTAAATTGTTGGAAGAGCTCTAAGCTAGATTTGGAGAAAGAAAAGTTTGAAAACTGATAATAAATGATTATGAAACTATTGTGTACTTTATCATTCCTACTCACTTCATCGTGAATTTCATAATCAACGTGGCTATATAAAGTAATCATCGTGCTATAAAGTTAAATTGGCTGTACATTATAGCACGTGTGCTAAAAAGTGTTGATTGGTTCCCGGATGTTCTCCAAAAATTTAGGATATATTCAAAATATCTTTTTTAATTAAAATAAAAATAAAATTGAAATAAACTTTATATTTTTATCTCTGCTTTGTTTCCAAGCTTATTTGATCTAAAAATAACCATTGAAATAAGACAAGTACACAATTAACCATAACACTATTATTTTAGCACGACGTGCTATAAAGTTTTTGGACTCAAATTTTCTCTATATCTCGAAGGTTATATTTCGTCCCTCGCTAAAGTTCGGAACAAAATTAAATCTAAAAAGACTTGAACCTGCTCGATAAAGAGAAATTTTCTGTCAAAAAACTGAGAACCAAAATAACAGTGTTATAAATAGTTATTATAACATTAAACATCCATTATAGTGTGAGGGAAGAAGGGATATAGGAATTTAATAAATTGATCAATTCAAGAATTGAAGGAACATAAATTTTCAATTCAACAATTGAAGGAACATGAATTTTAAATTCAAGAATTGAAGGAACATGAATTTAATAAATTGATCAATTCAATAATTGAAGGAACATGAATTTAATAAATTGATCAATTCAATAATTGAAGGAACATGAATTTAATAAATTGATCAATTCAATAATTGAAGGAACACGAATTTTCAATTCAAGAATTGAAGGAACATGAATTTTCAATTCAAGAATTGAAGGAACATGAATTTAATAAGTATATGGAAAAAAACATTTACAGCTATTTAACACTGTGATGTTTCGTGGGACACCCTGTAGATGTTTTATCTCCACTGATAAACAACTCTTACAAGAGAAAAGCTAAAGATTAGGATAGAGTTGTATACGAAGCAAGGATTGATTACATTTCAACTTAACTCCGAATTCAACATTACTCTAAAAACAAAACCTATACTAGCTACCTTTTATAAACAACCCTTTTACAAACTAGCTAGCTACCATTTAATAAAAAAAACCTACTCTAAACCCTACCCTTCACTTGCTTAAAACCCTCCTCTTAAATGAGTTGAGTTTTTGCCACAAGTTCAAATTTTTTTCTTCCCTATGTCGTTGCACCCTGATGGTAAACACCTTTGATATTTCAAACTTGACTGTTTAATCTGACAGAGATTAAAATTAAAAATATCAAAAATCTACTACACAAGGATGCAAAGAAACCCTTCTCTGATATACTCTGCTCTAAACCCTTCTCTATTATACTCTGCTGGAAACCCTCACCTTCTTTAGACTTTTTTGCTCTAAACTACTTTACTTTTAAATAACCTTCTTTTTATACTACCTCAATATTAAGTTAACGCTAGGCCTACTTCATACTATTTTTCTACTAATTAATTACTCATTTCCTTCCTGAATTTGTTTGGACGCTACTTTCTTTAGTATAAGTCGTTTTATTTTTCGCGAACACTCCCTGTAAAGCTTTGATTGATCAAGGTTGAACCAAAATGGCACTCCCTTTAAAGCATTAACTGAATCAAAATTTAAATATCAATGTTTAGAAATTCAAAATTTCAATTGTGGTTTCTCTTCAAAAGTGACTAGTACAGTTCTACTGCAGGAAATCATATCTATGGCTTCCTGCAGAAGTAATTAACAGATTTTCACACATTTAAACCTAGAAAAACATAACATGTCCTCCTCATTATTGACCAGATAATGGTTTCAATACTACCGTTGTAAATCAAGCATGGACGGTCACTTGAAATTTCAAAACTACACAACACTACACAAAAAACACAAAACTACACAAAACTGCACAAAACTACACAAAACTACACAAAAATACACAAAAACACAAAACTACACAAAACTGCATAAAACTACACAAAACTACACAAAAATACAAAAAAATACACAATACCACACAAAACGTGCTCAAAACGTGCTCAAAACGTGCTCAAAACTGCACAAAAACTACACAAAACTACACAAACTACACAAAAATACACATAAATACACAAAACTACACAAAAATACACAAAAATACACAAAACTATACAAAAACTACACAAAACTACACAAAACTACACAAAACTGCACAGAACTACACAAAAATACACAAAACTGGAAAAAACTGCACAAAAATACACAAAAATACACAAAACTGCACAAAACTGCACAAAACTACACAAAACTACACAAAAATACACAAAACTACACAAAAATACACAAAACTACACAAAACTACACAAAAATACACAAAAATACACAAAAATACACAAAACTACACAAAAATTCATCAAAAATACACAAAAATACACAAAACTACACAAAAATACACAAAAATACACAAAACTGCACAAAAACTACACAAAACTACACTTTCATCTCCCCCCTCTAGTTAGTATTTGATAATTATCTGATTTATTATTTAAATAAAATAAGGCCAAGAAATTGTATGTTTTTCAAATTATAAACCATTCTTAAATATCTTTTAAACTAATGAATCAATTTCTGAATATTTTTCTAAATCATCATGACATTTTTAAACTTTTTTCCTATTATAATTACATTTGTAAATATGAGTCCATATCATTAAACCATTTTTGAACAGTTATTTTTTTTCTATAAATATATTTATCCATCTCTAAAATATATTCCGAATTATTAATCCATCTCTAAAATATATTCCGAATTATTAATCAATCTCTAAAATATATTCCGAATCATCAATCCATCTTTAAAATATATTCCGAATTATGAATCCATCTTTAAAATATATTCCGAATTATCAATCCATCTCTAAAATATATTCCGAATTATCAATCCACCTCTAAAATATATTTTGAATTATCAATCCATCTCTAAAATATATATTCCGAATTATGAATCAATTTCTAAAATATATTCCGAATTATCAATCCATCTCTAAAATATATTCCGAATTATCAATCCATCTCTAAAATATATTCCGAATTATCAATCCATCTCTAAAATATATATTCCGAATTATGAATCAATTTCTAAAATATATTCCGAATTATCAATCCATCTCTAAAATATATTCCGAATTATCAATCCATCTCTAAAATATATTCCGAATTATCATTCCATCTCTAAAATATATTCTGAATTATCAATCCATTCTAAAATATATTCCGAATTATGAATCAATTTCTAAAATATATTCCGAATTATCAATCCATCTCTAAAATATATATTCCGAATTATGAATCAATTTCTAAAATATATTCTGAATTATCAATCCATCTCTAAAATATATATTCCGAATTATGAATCAATTTTCAATATCTTTTTGACGCGTCAGTTCATTTAAAAGTATCGGATGGGGTCGGACAACGACAGGTAGTCATTTTTTAAAAAAAAATTTATGAATTAAAGAAAGGATCTGTGATAATTTATAATCTTAGAACGAAAGGTGTCGTGTAAGCATAGAAATGAAAGTATACTTTATATAATTTTCCGACCTTTAATGGAATATATTATGCTATTCAACCTTAATTCGTTTCCTTGCCTTCCAATCCTTCATCCCGTACCTTTTCATCAATTTACTTTTCTCTTTATATATAACTAGGCGTGTAGGGAGCTTCGTGTCCCATTTTTATAGAATTAAACATAAAACTTATAGAAATTCCAATTTTAAGGGGATTTTCAAAATACAAGTTTAAAAATTATTTTTTTCAATTTATACCGGCCTTCGGGATATGTGAGAGTTCACAGAATATTTGGGCCCGATCGGTTCAGCTGTTTTGGTGTTTATTTGATACAAACAAACAAATAAAAAAACTCCCAGACAGACAAAACATACAAAGAATTCAACAATTTTTAAGCCAAATAGGCCAGAATTAAAGATGTCTCTTAATTAGATTTATATAGATTCATAATTTCTTCATCTCTTTGCATGTCAAAACTTTGCGTTTCTAAAATCCAAAATGTACCCAAACTTTTAATTTTTTCTTCAGCGTTTTCTTCAGAGCATATGAAGAAATTAGATAAAATAATATTTCATAACAAAATATTGAGATCCATAAAACTGCCTAACCCCATTCTTGAAACTCAAAACTGGTTTTCATAACGATACCCTGTCTTAAGTTTTGGGCTCTGGTTTTTCACAGTTGTAAAGCAAGTCCTCTTTATCGTAACATGATTAAGCTCCAGGTTTAAATATTGTTATTTTCCTGTTTGTTCATGACAGATATTGTTAATATATGTATAACGTTAAAGTACATACTTCATACCCTCTATACTTTATACAAACATAAACCTATCCCTTTGTCTCTATAGATTTCAACCTAGGGAACTAAATAAAATATTAAACCTGCAGCTACTATAGTTGAAGAGAATGTAGTAATTATGATTAGGGTTTAGTTAGTACCTGGAGAAAGATTAATGTCTGCGGATCAATAATTGAAAACCTAGCTTTCGTTCTGGTTTTGATATTATAAAAAAGTTAATTATTAAACACGATGATGATTCCATCAAACAATCAAACCTTTGATATGTTCCCCGAAAAAAGGTCCGCTTCATGTTCAGAGCTCTGATCCCTGGGCCCCCTTCTGCAATATGCAGCTCTTTTAGCCTTTCCCAAAGAATGGTTCAGGGTCACCTTTCCAAACTATGGATCTTTTGCCCTTTTTCGAATTATACTCCATGTGTCCACTTCCAAATTATGATCCTGTTTTTACTTCCGAAACATGTTCCTTCTATGTCTACTTCCGATCGAATGATATTCCCTGTGCCTACTTCCGATATAATTGCGTACCATGTGTCTACTTATGATTACATTATGGTCCATATGCCTACTTTCAGGTTAATGTCCCTTGGTCACTTTTCGAAATTTCCTTTTACCCCCTATGACTATGGTCCCTTTGCCTTTGCCCCGTGTGGCCCTTTCCGAAAATCATTTCCCCCTTTGCCGAACTAATAATCTCGTTACCATTTCCGAACTATTGTTCTCTTGCTCATTTCTGAACTATGATTCATTTGCCCTTCTGGAATTATAATCTTCTTCTTCCCATTTCCCGGACTGTTATTTATTTGCCCATTTCCGAACTATTGTTCTTTGGCCCATTTCCGAACTATAATTGGTATTTTTCCCATTTCCGAACTATAATTGGTCTTTTTCCCATTTACGAACTATTGTTTTTTTTTCCATTTCCGAACTATTGTTTTTTTTCATCTATTTCAGAACTATTGTTTTTTTATCCATTTCCGAACTATTGTTCTTTTGCCCATTCCCGAACTATAATTGGTCTATTTCCCATTTCCGTACTATTGTTCTTTTACCCATTTCCGAACTATTGTTTTTTTTTATCCATTTCCGAACTATTGTTTTTTTATCCATTTCCGAACTATTGTTCTTTTTCCCATTTCCGAACTATTGTTCTTTTGCCCATTCCCGAACTATAATTGGTCTTTTTCCCATTTCCGAACTATTGTTCTTTTTCTCATTTCCGTACTATTGTTCTTTTACCCATTTCCGAACTATTGTTTTTTTATCCATTTCCGAACTATTGTTCTTTTGCCCATTTCTGTTCTATTGTTCTTTTACCCATTTCCGAACTATTGTTTTTTTATCCATTTCCGAACTCTTGTTCTTTTGCCCATTTCCGAACTATTGTTCTTTTTCCTATTTCCGAACTATTGTTCTTTTGCCCATTTCCGAACTAGTGTTTTTTTATCCATTTCCGAACTATTGTTCTTTTGCCCATTTCCGAACTATTGTTCTCTTGCCCATTTCCTAAATATGTTTTCCCCCTCTTTCCGAACACATCTTTTTACAGTTATGTAAGCATTTAACTGAATTTATTCAGAAAGAATATCTACTTCAAACGACATTAAAAATCTTTCTTAGAATATTAACCCTATATATTCTGGTGTAACAATATTAACCCTATATATTCTGGTGTAACAATATTAACCCTATATATTCTGACGTAACAATATTAACCCTAAATATTCTGGCGTGGGGGTGCAGGGGGAAACGATTTTTCAATTAAATAAAAGTAAAAGATAAAATCTTACTTAACGTATTTAAACAATTAAAAATAGATAGGTTTGTTAGATTTGTTCCTGTTTTCTTGATCTAACCTCGTTACTACTATGCTACTATGTAGTGTTGATAGATTCCGTAAAAGCTGAATATAAACTGTTAAATCAGATCTTTAGAGTCAGAAACGATGCTTACATCATCACAAAAAATTAAGGTTAGTTAGATCTATACATATAGTACGCAATTTGCGTCACTTAAAGACAAAATGCGTCAAAAGAAGGGACTGTTCTTGAATGATATGTCCTAACTGTCAATTTTAAATCATTTAAACCTATAAAAATTCAATATAAGAATTTGAATGTCGTCCTTATTGTTTCATTATCTGTTGGTGACCCTGTATTAAAAAATTTTATACTAAATGATTACTACTATGTATAGTATACATCTAATAACTATGTAAAAATGGAGCAAACAACTCTAAAACTATAATTTCATTATTTCTGATTGATATCTTCCATAGCTTGGCTCCCTCTGTTTTATTGAATTATGTTAGTTTCTGAAGTGATTTTTATCAAACTTTTCTTTACTTCTCAGAACTAAACCTTCCCCTCATTTAATAAAGAAATCAATAAACATACAGCTAAAGAAAAACAAAAGAATATGCACAACTTGTGGGTCATACTGAAAGTTGCACATATTTTTTTTATTTCTAGGTTTTATAAAAGAAATATTAAATCATGGAAGAAACAGCTGCGCAATTCAATAATTTTCGACACAAGGTAATGTAATGTTTTTGAAGATTTTTGGCAACTGTTTTAGACCATTTTTCCTAAATTTGTAAATTATTTAAAAATTACCAAAATTGCAAATTCAGTTTTGCCCCTTAAAATGCCCTTTTAAGGGGCAATTGTGGAAAACAGGGTATACGATATTATATCATGAGATTTTTTATAAATATTTTTTTCAATATTGGGGAAAAACAATGCCTCATGAATGAGTTTTTTGAGAACTATACACCAAAAAAGTTGTTAATATGATATATATTTTATAAAAGTCACCTGAATGAGAGCCCTAAAAGGTCAGATTTTTAATGCATTTGAATTTATCAAAAAAACCTACATTTAGTGAATAGTAAGAATAAGATTTAAAAATATTTTAGAAAGAAACTTAAATGTTTTTGCAACTTCCTTTTCAGCACGTTTTCTACCGTTAAATTGTTGGAAGAGCTCTAAGCTAGATTTGGAGAAAGAAAAGTTTGAAAACTGATAATAAATGATTATGAAACTATTGTGTACTTTATCATTCCTACTCACTTCATCGTGAATTTCATAATCAACGTGGCTATATAAAGTAATCATCGTGCTATAAAGTTAAATTGGCTGTACATTATAGCACGTGTGCTAAAAAGTGTTGATTGGTTCCCGGATGTTCTCCAAAAATTTAGGATATATTCAAAATATCTTTTTTAATTAAAATAAAAATAAAATTGAAATAAACTTTATATTTTTATCTCTGCTTTGTTTCCAAGCTTATTTGATCTAAAAATAACCATTGAAATAAGACAAGTACACAATTAACCATAACACTATTATTTTAGCACGACGTGCTATAAAGTTTTTGGACTCAAATTTTCTCTATATCTCGAAGGTTATATTTCGTCCCTCGCTAAAGTTCGGAACAAAATTAAATCTAAAAAGACTTGAACCTGCTCGATAAAGAGAAATTTTCTGTCAAAAAACTGAGAACCAAAATAACAGTGTTATAAATAGTTATTATAACATTAAACATCCATTATAGTGTGAGGGAAGAAGGGATATAGGAATTTAATAAATTGATCAATTCAAGAATTGAAGGAACATAAATTTTCAATTCAACAATTGAAGGAACATGAATTTTAAATTCAAGAATTGAAGGAACATGAATTTAATAAATTGATCAATTCAATAATTGAAGGAACAAACCCTGGTATACACCCTGGGATAAAAAATTTACTTTTTACCTCCTTCAACCATTTTACAAGAAATTTTAAAGAAGGGTTTAAACTATTTTCGGTTTCACCAAGTTAAAAATAATAATTTATTCGAATTAAGGTAACTGTAAGCGAGATTTCAAGTGACCTTACAGTCCCTTTAATCTTTAAAATGAATTATGCTTAAAGAGAATTGAGTGTTTTTGCCACAAACTTAAATGTTCGAATGCCTATATCTTTGCAACCTGATGATAAACCTTTAAAATTTCAATCTAACAAAATTCATAATTTGAAATTTCAGCAGGTTGCAAATATATAGGGATTTGAAAATCAGCGTTTGTGGTAAAAACTCGATTCCTCGGGTAACATTCTTAGTATTTGACCGAATTCTCAAACCTGTCGGTTTGAACTGGGTGCGTTCAATTGTAAGTAAGGTTTTTGTATCTCTCCATTTATTTATGTGCCCCACCTGGATTCAGAATTGTTTACTGTAAAGTACTAGAATTTTTCTAGTGCATGTAGTAGTAAAATGAGTTTTAATTTAAAGAAAGACATTTTTGTTTTTGTATATTTTGAAAGCGTAATTGTTAATCTTTAAAATAGTATTTAAGTGACCCTTAATTTAAATAAGTATGTTAGATTCACAACGGTACTCTGTCATCCAATCTCTGATTAATAAAGCATGGAAGTACTCGTCGGTAAGGTTTAAGTGTTTAATTTTGACAAGATCCTTCATCGTTTTCGAAAATAAAACTGGGAAAATTTAGAAATAGAAAACCTACTTAGAAAAATAAGCAATATTTAAAGATATTTCATGTACGTATTCCACAGGCCAAATTTAAAGAATTTGAGCCGCGGCTTAAAATAGTGTATGATTTAAGACGGCGCTCAATTGAAAACGGTTTTTGGCAGATTTGAGGTGCAGCTCATCATAGTTTCAGTAAAAGTAAACATTTCCATTTACTGCAAGCACTAATTAAACGATTCATATCTCTGATTGGATTATGGGAAAGATAGAAAGATAGATGTTACCGCCATATTATTTCTATTGGTTAAGAATAGATATCAAACACATGACTGAACCCTGATTGGATCAGGCGCTAACGGACTCGGCATACAGGAGTGAGCTCAAATTCATTAAATTCGGACTCTTGTCAGAGAAAGCTTTTGAGGATATTGTTGTGCAATGCACATGTCACTCTAAATGTAGAGTCACTGGAATAAACGTCGAAATATTTTTTAATTGAGTGAACTTGATTTGCAAGCATATTAATAATTTAAAAGATATGAAAGTTTGGTCGCTTAAATAATTAAAATCAAATTCATGGAGAACGACGTTTACGAAATGCATGAAATAAAAAATGCAAATTTTAAATTTAGATATTTATGATACTAGGCGTTCAAGACGTTGTACGCCCCTCTCTCTCGCCAGTATTAGCCTGTATAGTTTTTTTGTGTGCTATAAATTCAAAAATTTCGTGGATTTTTTAATTTTGAAATATAAACATGGATGTTACACAAAACATTTTCTAATCGTGGAGTGAAAAATGAATAAACTCCGTCTGGAAAAATCAATTTAATTTCGATATTTGAATTCCTTGAATTTTGTTGAATGAGCCGAAATCTTGACGAGTTTAATTTCCTTCCATTTATCATACAATAAACTGATTCAATTCTCAAAACTAGATATTCTCATTCTCATCTAATATCGGGTTCTCATCAATATCCACAATTTTAAACAGAAGCTATTTAAAAAGTATCTTTTTTTGAAAGATAAAATTCTAAATTACAGTTTGATCGGATATTCTGCCGTATTCTGGTAGTTAATACTTCTTGTTTAAGTTGTAAAATTGACGGTGGTACTGAACTGTTAACCCAGAGCTCGGGTCGAGTATAAGAAACCGAGGTTCGGTGAGCAAGAACGAGGTTGGGGAAGGAGGATGAATGAGAACCTCGGAGAAGGTTTAAAGGTTTACACGGGAGGGTATACACGGTAGAACTGAGGTTAGCCGGGGTTTGGTTCTCCAGGATCAAAATATGAGAGAGAAAGAGAGAGAGAAGAGAGAGGTTTCAACCTGTAGATACGAGACCGGACCCACCCTCGCAACCTGTCTCAGGTACTGGTTCAGGACTTAGACTAATCCAGGGTACATGGAGAAAACCAGAGTACATGTAGTATACCAAGGTAAATGGAGTATACCGGGGTACATGGAGAAAACCTGGGTACATGTAGTATAGTAGGTACATGGAGTATACCAGGGACATGAAGTATACCATGGTTCATATAGTATACAAGGGTACATGGAGTATACCAGGGTACATGTAGTATATTAGGGTACATGGAGTATACCAGGGAACATGTAGTATACCAGGGTACATGTAGTATGCAAGGGTACATGGAGTATACCAGGGTACATGTAGTATATTAGGGTACATGGAGTATACATGAGAAATTTAAATGACTTTTATGTGCCGGGAGTAAGAACAGAATTTCTTAGACGATTTCCTTTTTACTCATTTCCCACTGCTTGGAATTTAAAGAAATAGCTCAAAAATCCATTTTTAAACAATCGTTAAAGCCAAACTTCTCGATAATCTTAAAGATTTTCAATGTGAAAAACTATTTTGTAATTCTTGCTCCTCCCTTTAACTCTCATTTATTTTGATGTGTTCCACCCCGAGAATGAAGGTATCCGACCTCTCCTTGACGGATTCCTGTACGTTTATGAACTGTATCCTCTCCAGTAGCTCCAGCTCCCTCCATCCCATGAGCAGCATGACATCCAGCAGCACCTCTTCTTCAAGTCAGCATCATTGCAAAAACTGACTCTCCAGTGGGAGGCTGCGTGTTAAACAGCCCCTGGCTATCAATGCCTCCCCGTCTCAAGTTTATAAATATGTTTTAAAATATGATATTTTCTATGTTTTTTGCTTGGGACAAATATATATATTTGATTTGATTTAGGGTACACAGAGTATACCAGGTATATAAAGTATACCCGGTCGGGTATATAAAGTATACACGGTATATAAAGTATACCCGATATATAAAGTATACCATGTATATGAAGTATACCAGGTATATGAAGTATACCAGGAATATGAAGTATACCCGATGTATAAAGTATACCGGGTATATAAAGTATACCCGGTATAAAAAGTATACCGGGTATATAAAGTATACCCGGTATATAAAGTATACCCGGTATATTAGGTATACCCGGTATATAAAGTGTACCCGGTAAATAAAGTATACCCGATATATAAAGTATACCAGGTATATGAAGTGTAGCCGGTATATAAAGTATACCCGATATGTAAAGTATATACCAGGTTTATGAAGTATACCAGGTATATAAAGTATACCAGGTATGTAAAGTATGCCAGGTATATAAAGTATACCAGGTATATAAATTATATCAGGTATATAAAGTATGCCAGGTATAAAGTATACCCGGTATATAAAGTTTACGGATAGCATATACCAAGGTATATAACCTTAACCAGAGGCAGAATTAAAAGAATTTGAACCCCACCGTTGAACCACCAATCACAGATTCAAAGTGAGCGCTGGCTCAAATCTCGGAATACTGATTTCAAGTTGAACCAACGATGTTTGAACCGCGTCACCGGAATTTACAAAGTAGTAATTTTGGTTAAAATACATTTGTTTCTGTTTGTCTGTTGTGGAATCTTTAATCTAGAAATTGTCTCCTTTAACTTTAAAGTTTCCATTGAGCTAAAAGAGAAGAAAATGGCACACTTTATAAAATGAACCAGTACTCTGCAGACGAGCACACAATTTGAAAATTTCATCGAGAACATTGAAGCTTTTTTTGATAAATATATAACATACATAAATTCTAAGATCAGCTCCTTAGGTTTTGGGCATATTCCTACGTTTTCCTTAAGGTTAAGAAAGTTTCCTGGCATGTTGAATTTCTAATCGATTTTTTTTGCATTAATAAATGTCTCAATTCAAAACTAATTGGTTTGCATATCATAAGCCATGCACTTTTGTAATACTTTATACATGGTAAAGATATAAGGAAAATAATTCTGACTTTGAGGCGAGAAATCAGTATCTCTCTGGGATTGTGTAACACATTTATGTTTTGCTTTAAAATAACTTTATTTCATCTTACTGAAACCCAATTTATATGAATGATAAAGTTTTCTCAGAGTCTATTTAGTATCAAGTATAGCACCTCTGCCCCTTTAGTAAAACCTATATGAAGCATAAGTCTGACCGCGTCAACCTTGTTGCACCAGCTAGTCCTGTCCATAGAGCTAGGTACAGTACAAACTGGGACCGGAAAGGTTGACCCGGCTCGGAAATTCAGATGTACTACGGCTGCCCATGAGTGGATAAAGTATAAGTTATTGTTTTAAAAACACAATACTTGAAAAGGGAACATAATGTTTTCTACATTATTTAAAGGGACTGTATTCGGAATCTCAGGCGACCCTCAGTTTAAGATATGTCCAATTCACAATGTCACAATTAAAAACTTTCAACAATTTAGAACAAATGAGATATCCATGTTTTTTACTTAAAAAGTTGATAAGTGTCAATTGATGGTTTATCTGTAAAAGTGACTCCGGACTACAAAAACAGTGGATGAAATGGTTTGAAAGATAAAGTTTTGAATCTCTAACTGGAGGATTACTTGAAATTAAAACGATTGTCTCTTTAACATTATATTTTGAAATAAATTTGTTTTCTTATTTTATCTACTCTATTGAAATATAGTTCAAGTAAAATTGCGCTATTTCCAATAAACGTCAAGACAGCTGAACTAGTTGCCTGTTAGATCCAAAGGAATTGAGTCATTGTCACAAACTCTAATTCAAATCATTACACCATCAAGTTGCAAAGATATGTGGATTAGAAAATATGAGTTTGTGACCAGAACTTAGTTAGTTTTGTGTTTATTGTTGAGGGCGACGTTTGAATATTCCATCCTCAGCTTTTTCCCCTAGAAAACTGTTTGAAAGAGAAAAAGAAGATATATGAGCAGTTTAAACATTCCTCAGGAACATATTTGTTCTAATTCTTTATATCCAACCCCACAATTCCCAAGGTAATAATGCAAGGAAAATTAATTGCAGTTGCGTATACTCTGCGTACATATTGATTGAAACCAGTTCTCTCTGGGCGGATTTGTAAACAAAAATAGATGCATCAGTGTTCGTTTAGTATCCGAGGAGGATAAAAGCATTTAATTTTGAAAATTTTGATAATTCACATAATAGTTTCCTATGACCAGAATATTTCATTGATTTTTATATGAAAGATGGATCCCATATCAGTGTTTACATTACCGTCCAGAGACATTACACTGCAGTACAAAAGATGCGTACTCCTTTGAAATTACTTTCCTTGCATTATAACCTTGATCCCTTCTTTGTCACTCCCACTCCCCCTCCTCCCAGCTCCCACTCCCCCTCCTCCTCCCCCCAACTCCCCCTCCCAATATTCTGATAGGAAAATATATTTGTTCTAATTCTTCATACTTCATCTACTCTATTCATATCTCTCTTTATCTATGGAGTGTCAGATGCATCTATCCACATCTATCTATCTATCTATCCACATATAGCTATCTATCTATCTATCTATCCACATCTATCTATCTATCCACATCTATCTATCTATCTATCTATCTATCTACTTTCTATCTATCTATCTATCTATCTACTTTCTATCTATCTATCTATCTATCTATCTATCTTCTATCTATCTATCTATCTATCTATCTTCTATCTATCTATCTATATATCTTTAAAATTCAGTGATGGTGATGGACCAAACCTCTGTAGAGTAAAAAAGTAGATGTTAGTTCCACATTTATATATCTATATATCTATCTATCTATCTATCTATCTATCTATCTATCTACTTTCTATCTATCTATCTATCTATCTATCTATCTATCTATCTATCTATCTATTTTACAAATTGTTTCAGATCTCTCGATCCTCATCAGTCTATAAACATGGTTTAACTGACGTTTTCAAAAAGTTGCATCGTCGAAAAATACTAACAATCCACCACCAGTTTATATTAAATATAATGTAAACAATAAATTTGTAACTTTCCTTTTCCTTTCCTTTTCCTTTCCTTTCCTTCCCTTCCCTTTTCCTTTTTTAATTTATTTTTATAATTGGGGGGAAATATTCCCACAACCCCTAATTTTAGAGGATTTCAAATTTTTTCTTCTTAAACACTTAATTTTGTATGTTTTTGTTATTTTTTATAAATAGATGATTACTTACTTACAGCAAAAATTGTGGATTTTCCAAATTTTTAACGGATTTTCAAGAATTAAATTGGTCAATTTCAAAAACTTCTCTTGATAAAAAATAACTAAGGCAGTAACATATGAGAGTGTTCATATTATCCCTGTCCAGTTGGTAGCTTCTGGTTTAGTTGTTTAATTGTTGCAGAAGAAATGTTGCCCTATGTCTACATTTTCCCAATATATCTATCTATCTATATCTATCTATCTATCTATCTGGATAGAAATGGGGTTGACTTTGAAGGTTCACTGACCATTAAACGATATACATTTAAATTTTTATGATTTATTTCGAAACCTTACTTTAAAATTTTTGCCATGAAAGAAATCAAATTCCTATTTGGAGAATAAACTTAAACTCAGAATACTGACTATTTGCTCTGAATCACTTTTGCAAACTTGGACTGTAATAAATTCTAAAACGTACATAAATAATTTAGATAAGCCATGAAGAAGATTTCACTTTCCAGATTCTATATTTTAGTTTATTTACTTCTTTTCCGCAATATTCTTTATTTATATAGTTATTTTCCGCAATATGATTTATTAATATAGTTATTTTCCGCAATATTCTTTATTAATATAGTTATTTTCCGCAATATTATTTATTAATATAGTTATTTTCCGCAATATTCTTTATTAATATAGTTATTTTCTGCAATATTCTTTATTAATATAGTTATGTTCCGCAGTTTTCTTTATTAATATAGTTATTTTTCGCAATATGCTTTATTAATATTGTTCCTTCTCGCAATATTCTTTATTAATATAGTTATTTTCCGCAATTTTCTTTATTAATATAGTTCTTTTCTGCAATATCATTTATTAATATAGTTATTTTCCGCAATATCCTTTGATAATATTGTAATTTTCCGCATTATCATTTATTAATATAGTTATTTTTCGCAATATCCTTTATTAATATAGTTATTTTCCGCAATATTCTTTATTAATATAGTTATTTTCCGCAATATTCTTTATTAATATAGTTATTTTCCGCAATATCATTTATTAATATAGTTATTTTCCAAAATATCCATTATTATTTAAGTTCTTTTCCGCAATAGATCACCTTCCTTCCAATCAACTCCTTACCTATCCAAAACATATCTTGATACGTGTAACCAATTATATTCAGTATCATTAATTAACTTCGGGCCAACCACTCAAAACAACCAACCCTGGTTAGGCGGGTCCAAACTGCATAGTAAATTGTGATTGCTTATTTCTAATATCTCATGCTTTGTAGTTGAATAAATATATGAAATTAAGGTATTTTCCCCAATATCCTTTATTAATAAAGTTATTTTCCGCAATATCCTTTATTAATATAGTTATTTTCCGCAATATCCTTTATTGATATAGTTATTTTCTGCAATATTCTTAATTCCCAAAGTTCTTAATTTTCCGCAATATCCTTTATTTATATAGTTATTTTCCTCAATATACTTTATTAATATAGTTCTTTTACGGAATATCATTCATAGATATAGTTCTTTATTTTCTGCAACATCCTTTATTAATATAGTTTGTTTCCGCAATATTTGTTCTTATTATAATACTTTATTTTCCGCAATATCCTTTATCAATGTATTTCTTTATTTTTCGCAATACTATAAAGGACGTGAGTCAGACTCTAATAAAAACGCATAAATAACTTCCAGTATATATATTTCTTATAACTTATTACTAGAGGGTTCAGAACTAGAGTCAATATCGATATCACATGTGTAGATGTTTTTTAGTACTATGCCCCGTATCTGTTCTATCTCATTCTGTTGAATCTTGTGGAACTTGTTTAACGCGGCCAGGCATCGTCTTCCACAATACCTTTTTACTAAAGCTCTTTTCCATTATACCCTTTTTTAATATAGTTCTTTATTTTTTGTGATATCCTTTTTTGATATAGTTCTTTATTTTTGCAATATCCTTTACTATTACAGTTCTTTTCCACAGTAGTCTTTATTAATATAGTTCGTTTCTGCAATATCCTTCTAAGTTATTTTTTTTCCCGCAATATCTAAAAATCTCTCTTGCAGCGCTGAGCCTCTTCTCCATGAGACCTGTGGTACCAGCAACACCTTGAAGGACTAGATCTTAATGAGGATGAAGGCCTTGATGAGGTTGATCTCACAGACTTAGCACAGGAAGGAGCATGGGAATAAGAACGTGAAGCAGGATGGGAGGAAACAGCAAAAACATCTTTATCCTCCTGGTCCTCCAATACATAAGATAACGCATCGAGGGCGGCCACATTACTGTTTTGCCACAGCTCATCAGCTTTCCTAGCCAGGGCTCTGGGATCCTTGATATCCTCCTGGAGTAAATGGGAATGAATTTCAGCAGGATACTATTGAAAGTAGTACAATCCTTTTCAATTTTCTAATCTTGTAAGCAACGAAGAAGTGGTTAATGTAAAGAATATTACGCCAATCTAATCCAAGTAGTTTTGAATTATTCAAAAAATTCAAAGGCGGTTTGGGAGTAAATTGTCTAAATGATCTTGAATTAAACAATGAACTACAGCGATAATTATCTTTTTATTGATTGTTAGTAATAATTCAGACAAATCTAACAAAATTTCCATATACGAGTAAACACATCTTTTGTGCATAGAAATGGATAAAATTTACCGTTGATTTTATTATTATTAAAATACGTTTAAATGAGTTTTTTTAATGTTCTAAACCATGGATCATTATAAATTATGATTAAGTTTATTTCCAGAAAACATGTAATTATTTATTTACTAATTATTCATCCTCTGACAGAGTAATTACCAATTAAAATAATATATTTTGTATTTTCATTATACATAGTCCTATTCGGGATAAATCCTACCAGGATACTAGACTACCAGGATACCAGGATACCAGGATACCAGGATACCAGGATACCAGGATACCAGGATACCAGGATACCAGGGTATCTGGATACCAGGATATCTGGATACCAGGATACCAGGATACCAGGATACCAGAATAAAAGGATACTTGGATCACTGGATATCTGGATACCTAGATACCTTGATATCTGGATATCATGAAAATTGAACCCAAACAGAGAATAAAAGTTTTTCCAGAATTTGTTATGCTAAGCCAAGCTCTAAAGTTCTGTTTTGGAGATTCTTTTTTTTTCTTTGTTTGAAAGCTTGCACTTTTGTTGAATTATGTTTATTTGAAACTACTGAAGTCTGGAAGGATTTGCTCCAACCAAAATTGAATCTCATCCAATCAAGAAAGAGTACACTGTTTACATTTTCAATAAATTGTAAATGCAGGAAAACGTTCCACAAAATTGTATTAAAAATTTCTAAAAAGTATCTTCTCTCTGTGTTTATTAAATGTAAGACCCTCTATTTACAAATATACATGTCAGATTCACAACAGTTTCATGAACAAGGATAATATTCTTTATCACTCGGAGTCGAAAAATTTAGTATTAAAGTGACTTGAAAATTTCTGCTTTAGAAAAAAATGATGATATCTTCATCATTATTACTCAGATATGGGGTTAAACTTGAAATTACGTTTAACTATTCCTGGAAAAAAATAAATTGCATGAAAGTCTGTGGATTATATGGTCTGTAAGACAGAAAACAAGATTATCTTTAACTTTTCCACTCAACTGCGGGGGAAATAAAGTTCTAATACATTTAATTTAGATTTAACCAGTTTTAGGCCAAGTTCTGTTACAATCAACAAAGTTAGATGAATTCTTAACCGGAGGAAATTCAAAAAAAAATCTGGTTATTATACGCAAACATTGAAAGTAGATTCCAACTTAAAGGGAGTGTTTGCGAAAAATAAAAGGGGGTATAGGTTGGCGTCGAATTGAATTCGATATCGATCGCTACTAATTTTACTTCTATCTGTTGCGACTTTAAAGAGAAAATGGTTGAAAACGACTCATATTGATGAGCGTAGCGTCCAAGCAAATTCAAAAAGTTGCTTTATACCACTGAGATCGTCAATAATTCAATTAAACTTTAAATTACTCATTCAAATAAAATGGAATATTAGAAGCGATCAATATTGAATTCAACTTGATATCAGCCCAGACACCCTTTCATTTTTTCCTTTCTTTGTCCCTTTAACTAAAAAAAGCACTTGAAGAAAGATATAATGAAAAAACACTGCGGTTCCTGAATCCTGATCATCAAATTATTTATTAAAGAATCATTTTACCATCTTTGAAACATGAGTTACTACCAATAATTCAAAAAAGATAAAATTACATAAAATTGATGAAATATTATTTAATTTATTAAAATTTAATTTTTATCTACAGTGAAAAGCACTAGTCGACTTCCTTTCATTGATTAAAATTATGAAATGTATAGTTGTAATATGAAAATTGAAATTTTCCAAAAAGTAACATTTTTACAGAAACGTCGACAGGAAAAATGACCAAATCCTTTGCGACGTTTATGAAGTAAAATTACGAGACGAAATTGATTCTTTAGTTTCCTGGTTCTTACTGTACCAATAAGGAAACAAAAATCTAAATTGAAGAAATTGCTAAAAATTCTCTTCTCTTCTCTACCTCTATAGTATATATACTTCCAAGTTCCAATACTGGTTTACTGATATATCGTATTTTTTTGTATGCAAGTTTTTCTGCCCACAACCTTAAACTAAAATTCATATCATGTTAACATAAAATGTATGCCACATGAAGCGCTAGAAAAAAATTATGAATCTTAGATCCAATTCGCTGATTTAATGACTGCATTTCATGATTGGAGTTAAGATACTAAAAGGTCGGGCTGCCTGTTTACTAAAAAATATCTCATCCCACCCAAAGTAATATCCATCTCCATTTAAAAGATATTTTCGAAAAAACTTTACAGTGTTTAGATTTTTGTATTCACCTATCCAAGTTCAACATCTACAACAAAACTTATTAAATGCATAGAAAGAACGTAATTTTATTTCTAGCGCTTCATGAGGCATATTTATAGATTTATTTTAGAAACTGAGGAGCAATAAAGAAAGCTTTAACAATAATGTACACCATAGGGCCTTTAACAAAGGTCAATGTGGTCTTATTTCTAAGAAACAAAGGATTTAATGTTACGCTTTTTTGTACATGATTACCAATTGAGGGGGTGGATATTACCTATTGAGGAGCGAGCATTGAGTACCTATGCACTCCCCCCCCCCCCTGACTGTGCTGGGATAAGAATATCAAAATGTATATAAAAACATGAAAAATGTCTTAAATCTTCTTGTGTAAACTCAGCACTAGAGCTGAAGTAAAGGTTTTAGTAAGCACAAATATTGAAGGAAGTTTTGAGCCATAAAGTTTCTTTCTATGGTATAGTTACCACTATATATATACTATAGATATAGCTAAAGTTTCTTTCTATGGTATAGTTACCACTATATATATACTATAGATTATCTATGGTATAGTTACCACTATATATATACTATAGATTATCTATGGTATAGTTACCACTATATATATACTATAGATTATCTATGGTATAGTTACCACTATATATATACTATAGATTATCTATGGTATAGTTACCACTATATATATACTATAGATTATCTATGGTATAGTTACCACTATATATATACTATAGATTATCTATGGTATAGTTACCACTATATATATACTNATATATATATATATATTAGCGAAAAGCTTTATTATATTTATAGAAGATATATATATATATATTAGCGAAGAGCTTTATTATATTTATAGAAGATATATAAAGATATATAAATAAAGAAGTTGTTTAACACAAAAATTGAAATTTTATTGTTATATGGTTCATGCAACACAATCTTCAGGATATACATAGTCTACATAGGATTTTTATACAGGATATATATAGAATATATATAGGATTTAACTATATAAGATATATATATATGATATTTATATAGCATATATATATATATATATATATATATATATATCATACAGGGTTACCCACAAAGGATGAGACTTCAGAGACGATTGTAGGGAATTTATTCAGTCCATTTCCTTGCATTCCGGGTTCCTCGTAGGCCAAAACATACTCTGTGATTATAACAGGTTAAGGGTCCGAGTTCTGTGGCTAGGACAGGCTAAGGTTCAAAGCTCTGTGGGTATGACAGACTAGAAGTCCAAGCTCATTGGTACGGATGGACTAGGGGTCCTAACTCTGCAATTAGGACAAGGCTAGAGAACCGAGCTCTGTGTTTAGGACAGACTAGGGGTCCTAACTCAGATATTAGGACAGGCTAGAGAACCGAGCTCTGTGTTTAGGACAGGCTAGAGAACCGAGCTCTGGGTTTAGGATAGGCCAGAGAACCGAGCTTTGTGTTTAGGACAGGCTAGAGAACCTAGCTCTGTGTTTAGGACAGACTAGGGGTCCTAACTCAGATATTAGGACAGGCTAGAGAACCGAGCTTTGTGTTTAGGACAGGCTAGAGAACCGAGCTCTGTGTTTAGGACAGGCAAGAGAACCGAGCTCTGTGTTTAGGACAGGCTAGAGAACCGAGCTCTGAGAGGCCAACAGACCGAGCACTTCAGTGATCTAAAATTCTAATGATGTATTTTAATTGTTTTTAATTCACATGAAAATTCTTTTATAAAAAAAATTTTTCGAAAAAAAAGACTATTTTTCAGGGTAACAAAAGGAGTATATTGTCTAGGGTGTCAAAAATATCCCACTTAAAGTAGATTCTTTTTATTTTATATTTGACTTGATTGCTTCAAGATGTATACAGAGTGAATGAATGGTCTAAGAACCAATGCTTTAAGATAAGTTGAACCTGCAAAAACAAGCAGATAAGTGTATGGAGGGGGGGGTTAATGACTACCCCCCCCCCTCTACAAAAACAACAACAAACCATTCGTTCAATGGTAAAACTCTATTTTTCATTTCAGAAAATAAAAATAGTTTGTTAAAATAATATTTATGTTTCTGAAAACTATTTTCTTTAAATTATATTTTACTGTGAACATATAAAGTACGTTATGATAATATTTCTCAAAAATACATTCTTTAGAGAGAAACAATTATTATTTTTTACAATCCGCTTATCCTGTATCCTGTTAACATCATCTCTGAGAACATAAGAACATCAGATCATAAAGTAATATTTCTTTTGATATTATCAGTCCTTTGAGGGAATAAACAAAATGATATTTAAATAATAAAAAATAATATTTCTTTTTATACTGTAAATTTTTTAAAGAAAACACACATGATATTAAAATAATATTTCTTTTTATATGTATTATAAATTCTTTAAAGAAAACACACATGATATTAAAATAATATTTATAATTTTTATATTATCCATTCTTTAAAGGGAAAATACATGATATTAAATTATAAATTCTTTAAAGGTAATATACAAGATTTTATATTATTAGTGATATTCTAATAATATTAAATTATCAATTCTTTAAAGTTTTTAAGTGATCCTCTATTTAAGAGTGAACATGTCTGATTCACAAGGGTCCCCTGTAATCTGAGTATATAACATTGAGGGATACATCACAGAATTTATAAAAGTGTCGAATTCTGTTAATACATTTTCGTAGAGAAAGGTTTAAAAAGTACAAAATTTTCAGCATAATTATTTATAATTGATTTTTATTCCGTTTATTTCTTATTTTATTTTACATTTATAATATTATTTTAATTGAAATTTTCTCTATACCAACTACTAATAATTAGTTAGTTCACAACAATACATTTAAAAGCTTTGTAAAAAATTAATGTATAAAATTTAAAAAAACTGATTGTTTTCAAATTTTATTTCTTTACAAAAGTGGAAACTTCTTTCTCCCAAGTGAAAATATACAAGGAATTATCAAAGTTAAACACTTTTAAAGCTGGAAAAACAACAACATCTTCCACATTATTAATCAAATGAAGGTTTAAGCTGGTACCTTTATACAGGAGGATCTTACTTTACATTAAGCTCACAGTCCGTTTAACATTAGTTAAATCTCAATGCTTTTCTATAAAACTTTACAACATGTTTTAATGTTTCATCTAACTTCTTGATTGTTAGTTAAAAAGTATTAAATCAAAATAAATTGTATCAACTCTTAATTTCCCACTGTAGAGTGAAACGAATAAACAATGTTGTGCTGGTAACATTTTTTTTTAACTTTGATGGCGGGGCCAGGCTTTTTATAGTACCCAGCCTATCATAGGCCTACTTTACCTACACTACTAGAAAATAGTTGGTTTTAGAGAGACGAGTGTACATTGAAGAAGATTTTAGATTTCATAAGGATCAATTCTAAGAAAGTTTTTTTAAGGGGTTATTTGGAAACTATGAATTATGAAGGAATTGAGTCTTTGCCACAGCCTAAATTATCTAATTCCTATATCTTAGCGTGGACAGAATAAAAACAATTTTAGAACATGTTAAAAATGCAAACTAAATATTGCCTTTTGTTTAGTATTTCGTACAGATGATAAGGCTTATGAATTTCTAAATAAAAAAAAAATAAAAACACTTGATGAAGTCATGAACATTTTTGAATGCATGAATAAATGCAGACATTTTATTAAACCAATTAAAGCGTATTTCTATGTACATAAAAGCGGATACTATAGTCTTTAAATTGTGAGTTTTATGACTTTTCATAGACAGAGAAGAGTGTCCATGGGTAATAAGGTAAATTATTTCTTGTTTACTGCAATCTAAAATCTTATGTAAAAGTTATTCGTAAAAATATTTCATAAGTGTGATTCATGTGTATTTTGCGCTCAAAAGTTAATACTTGCAGTTAATAAAGTGAAACTGTTATGAAAAAGTTCGATTATTTTTCAAAATTGATAGTTTGGAGAATTCTGTGTGTTTTCATCATGCATTAGCGGATTTCTGGGCTTTCAGAAATGGTCAATGGTAATTCTGGTGCAGTTGGAAACTTAGAATTCCTTTAAAGCCGAGTTCTAAAAACCTTGTATGATGCTAATTCTCAATTCCTAGCTCCTCGAGTAAAAACCTTGTATGATGCTAATTCTCAATTCCTAGCTCCTCGAGTAAAA